>NC_086382.1:74819267-75129860 GCF_036588685.1 Mytilus trossulus | reverse complement strand
GGCCGACTATGATTCTAATGTGCGTCTGTACGTTTTGCATTCTTGGACAAACAGAACTTATGAATATAGACTGGGATCCCGCTATATATAATCACCTCGTTCTATCAATATAATGTGAACATTTATCTAGACAGGCGAACCAGTCTATTAAAAACACTCGTTTACAATATTTATTTGAGTTATCTGTTCCGTGAAAAAATCGATATGGAAACAGAAATTATTTTAATAACTAATGACAATCGTAGTTACTACAACATTTATTTGAATTATAGAGAGATTTTATCTGATCAAAACGTAAACAAAATCTATGTTGCAAAGTGTATAAAAATATAAAATACCAAACAAAATAAATATGGTTTCCTAAACAAAATAAATAAAAAATGATAGAAATCTGTTTCATTTCAGTTTTATCTATTTCAGCTGTCACTTTAAATCAATTGGTTTATCGTCTAATTTTCGAAATACATCGGTGCAATAATATTGGTACCGTAAATGTTATTAATTACACTGATTGAGTATTCCTGGGAATCATTTAGTGGATTTGCGTACTCATGGGTATCACTAGAAAAGTAGCTAGTACTTGGGAACAGGAATGGCATGACTTGTGATGATGTTTGATTGAAATTTGATGTATTAGAAAACTATTTCTAGGCACGATTAAGAACTTATCATATAGTATAGTAATATGTTTATCGTTAAAGTCTGTTTAACGCCCTCTAGGCACGATTAAGAACTTGATATATAGAATAGTATTATGTCTAGTGTTAAAGACTGTATAATACCCTCTTACAAGACACGATCAAGGACCTGACATGTAGTATGGTGACATGTTAAGTGTTAAAGACTGTATAATGCCATCTTACTAGAGACGATTAAGATCCAGATTTATAGTAAAGTGATATGCTTATCGTTAAAGTCTGTATAACGCTCTCTAGGCACAATAAAGAACCTGATATATAGTATAGTAATATGTCTAGTGTTAAAGACTGTGTAATGCCCTCTTAGTAGGGACGATTAAGAACCTGACATATACCGGTAGTATAGTAATATGTTGAGTGATAAAGACAGTAGTGTGCCCTCTTACTAGGGACGATTTAGAACTTGATATATAGTAAAGTAATATGTCTAGTGTTAAAGACTTATAATCCCCTCTTACTAGGGACGATTAGGAACCAGACATATAGTAAAGTAGTTAAAGACTGTATAATGCACTCTTACTAGGGACGATTAGGAACCAGATATATAGTATAGTAATATGTCTAGTGTTAAAGACTGTATAGTCCCCTCTTACTAGGGACGATTAGGAACCAGATATATAGTAAAGTAATATGTCTAGTGTTAAAGACGTATAGTTCTCTCTTACTAGGGACGATTAAGAACTTGATATATAGTAAAGTAATATGTCTAGTGTTAAAGACTTATAATCCCCTCTTACTAGGGACGATTCAGAACCAGGCATATAGTATAGTAATATGTCTAGTGTTAAAGACTTATAATCCCCTCTTACTAGGGACGATTAGGAACCAGACATATAGTAAAGTAGTTAAAGACTGTATAATGCACTCTTACTAGACACGATAAAGACTTTCACTTATAGTATAGTTATATATTTATTGTATATGTTGTGTACAAGTTAATCATTTTGTACAAATTATAATTTGTACAAAAAAATTGTACAAATTATGATTTGTATTTTGACTTTGTACAAATTATAATTTGTACAAAAAGTGCCTGTACAAATTATAACAACAAAGAACTCAAAAAACATTTTGCTAACATTAACCGGGAAGCAATACGCATATTTACAACCAACTGTGAACAATGTATCTTGAAAAGAAAGCGTTCTGACATATCAAAACTTGTTGTTAAACCTATAATTTCTGCTGACTTCAACTGTAGAGGGCAGGTTGACCTTGTAGACCTTCAATCTGTCCCCGACCAGGAATTTAAATGGATAATGCATTATCAAGATCATCTTACCAAATTTAGTGTGCTTAGAGTTCTGAAATCTAAGAGAGCTGCTGAAGTTGCGTATCAATTACTTGACATCTTTCTTCTCTTTGGTGCACCCCATATCCTCCAAAGCGACAATGGAAGAGAGTTCACTGCACATATAATTACTGAACTGAAATTGTTATGGTCAGAATTAGTAATAGTTCATGGACGACCAAGACATCCCCAAAGTCAAGGATCTGTAGAAAGAGCAAATGCAGACATTAAAGAAATGCTCATATCATGGATAAATGACAATGACACACGACAGTGGTCTGAAGGTTTGCGCTTCGTGCAATTTCAGAAAAATAGATCATATCACAGAGTAATTGATCAATCGCCTTATCATGCTCTGTTTGGTTCTGACCCAAAGATAGGTTTATCTTCATCTTCTTTGCCCAAGGAACTTTTGCCAAATCTTGAAACTGAGGAAGATCTGGAGAAAGTGTTTAAAGAGGTTTCAGAGGAGAACAGTGAAATTGAGATTGATGGAACGGATGAAAACACAGATGCTGAATCGGTAGAATCAAAAAGAGAACTTAACGATTCTGGATCAACACGTACAACTATTGAAGTAGTATCAGAGGAAGTCGAAACCCCAATCATTCGTGCTAGAAAACGTGCATTGTCTGGCCAACAAATCCAAGCAGATGTCCTTACAAGAAATACAAAACAGAAACTGAGTGAGTTATCTGTTGGAGACAATGTTATTATCCCAATACCACAATATGACCGAGCACCGACCGATCCAAGGAACATACAAGGTGTTGTTGTAGAAGTAGGAAATTTTGGATATCGTGTAGGGACAATAGTTGGTAATTTATCAGGAGTCTTAAGCAGAAACCAACTAGAACCAATTAGTGACTCTTCTTTGTCAGTTACACAAATTCCAGATTTACAACTTTCCCTTAGGGAACCTGTGAAAAAAATTTCAAAAACTGGTGGACAGGGTTATCTCTCTTGCAAATGTCAAGGCGGTTGTAACAATTCAAAGTGTAAATGTAAAAAGCAAAATGTATTGTGTAATTCGAGGTGTCATGGTTCACTAACCTGCTCAAACAAATAAGAGCATTATATATTATTGTATGGTATTGTAAATAGAGTTATCAGTGTGTTTCATATTGATTCGTAATTAAAATTGAATTTATTTTTTATCATTTGATTTGAAACTTATTATATTTAAAATATTGTACAAGTTATAAGTGAAATTTAGCCTTATTTTGTACAAATTATAATGTGTACAGGCACTTTTTGTACAAATTACAATTTGTACAAAGTCAAAATACAAATTATAATTTGTACAATTTTTTTGTACAAATTATAATTTGTACAAAATGATAACTTGTACACAACATATATAATATGAATGTTCTTATCCTTGGCATACAAACAATGCCGTATTTGGCAAAAACCTTTTCAATTTTTGATCTTCAGTGCTGTACAATTTTGTATTTTTTTCACTTTCGATTTTTTATATCTGGGCGTCACTGGTGTTTAACTGTGCCATTAGAGTGCAAGGTTTGGCATGCCATAAAACCAGGTTCAACCCACCACTTTTATTCCCCTTTAAAAGTGTCCTGTACCAAATCAGGAAGATGGCCATTGTTATAATATTGTTCGTTTCTGTGTGTGTGTTGCATTTTAACGTTGAGTCGTTTGTGTTTTCTCTAATTTTTTAGATAAGACGTGGCACGGTACTTGTCTATCCCAAGTTCATATATTTGGTTTTGATGTTATATTTGTTATTATCGTGTTTTTGAGATAAGACGTGGCACGGTACTTGTCTATCCCAAGTTCATATATTGGGTTTTGATGTTATATTTGTTATTATCGTGGTGTTTTGTCTGTTGCTTGGTCCGTTTCTGTGTGCTGTTGCGTTTCGGTGTTGTGTCGTTGTTCTCCTCTTATATTTAATGCGTTTCCCTCGGTTTTAGTTTGTTACCCCGATTTTGTTTTTTTGTCCATGGATTTATGAGTTTTGAACAGCGGTATACTACTGTTGCCTTTATTTATGACTGTATAATGCCCTCTTATTAGGCACGATAGAAAACTTGACATCTAGTATAGGAATATGTATATTGTTTAAGACTGTATAATGCCCTCTTACTCACGTTTGGGTATCATTAGCATTTGATTGCTATCGCAATAATTTTTTTTATATACAATCTTAACTTAGTATCTATATCAATTATATTCACCAAAGATGTCATAATTTGGTTTTCAAAATCTAATACACAATTGTATGATTCAGTGAATATCTATGAAATACGTAAAACAAATTAAACTGTCAACACAGATATATGTTCCGCCTCTTTGTAATTTTGATAATGCAAATGTTGAAATAAAAAAGGCAATACTTTAACATGTCAGTTAGGCAAATATTCAAAGTCGATGAATCATGACTGAATATACATGGCTAATCAATCTCCGTGAATTGAGATGTGCCAATGTTAATTTAACTGCATACCACATACCTTTTAGGTATAATTGGTCGTTCCCTTTGAATAAACATAAACACGAACGTTAACTTGTAAAAATTAGTAAAGGTTACAAAGTCAATAAAAAATGACAAGGGGTTGCGGCTAATCTCCAAGTAAAAGGAGACTTGGAAATGCTAATAAATTTGCATATCATATATCATCGACATTAGTGGTTCAACTAAAATTGACATAATCACAAACGTATACATGTAAACTAAGAAAAGTTTTAAGTTGAAAGTAAAAATAGATCATGTTGGGCAGTCAAATAATCTTCACAGAAATGAGATATGCCATTTCTTTTTTCTTATACAATTGCAAACCAAATATCATTGACTCACCACTTATGGTTCCCTATAAGCTAAATTGATCACAAACTAATTATGTAAACTAAGCATAAGTTTCAAAAGTCAATACCCCATAAGTAAAGGGACAAACAATTATTTGAAAGAAGGTAAGTTGTATACCAAATATCATTGATTTACCCTTGTGGGTCAACATTAATTCAAACTTATCTCAAACTAATAGATTGTTGGTGCCGCCTCCTCTGACAGCGAAACACTATACCTTTGTCTCGTTATTTTACTCCGTCATGAAGAGACAAAAAAAACACACTTAGCATACTCTGAGTTTTCAAAATTAACGTCAAACAGTGATTTGTGTACTGCACATTCTCAATGATACTAAATTGCTCTTTATTATCAATTCTAATAGAAAATGTCACTTTCAACAAGGGATTAGTATTAATGTTGTACCATTATCCATTATATTCTGCATGATTAATTCTACAAAACAGATAATTAGAAATGCTAACATTTCAAACAATATACATGTTAGTGCGCATTGATTAT
Source organism: Mytilus trossulus (assembly GCF_036588685.1). Classification (NCBI taxonomy): domain Eukaryota; kingdom Metazoa; phylum Mollusca; class Bivalvia; order Mytilida; family Mytilidae; genus Mytilus; species Mytilus trossulus. The sequence goes on along the minus strand of NC_086382.1, from coordinate 75,124,540 downwards.
ATGCAGGTGTGTGTCTCTTTTTGATAGAGAAATTCAAACAAAGTGCTGCAAAAATGAAAGGATTTGTTTTAAAGTTGTACAGTGTTTTCATTTTGACTCTACAAACCGACGGGATCCCTATATCAAAGCAACACAAAATGTATAGCATGCCTATGTATAGAATACCAAATGCTTGTTTAAATGATAGATTTAGTTTGCTTTTTGAGGCTCATAACAGCACCGGTTTGTTAATGTATTTGGAGTCCGACAATAGCAAACAACATCAGTTTACCCTCACTATTAAAAATGGTGTTCTGGTATTCACTGATCGGATAAAAAATAAAGAAAGATCTACTATAATACCCAATAATGTGGTCAACAAAATAGGCGACAACCGCATACATCAGTTGACAATAGAACGGACTTTAGATAGAGAAAGGTATCTTTCAATTAAAGTGATAGGAGATGAACAGATTTATAGAATTAATACTGAAATGGAAGTGACAGAGCATGCTCGAAGACCACATTACTTTACCCTCAATACAACTCCTTATGTTAAATATGCCATTTACATCAACTGTTATTGTGAAAGAATGCATTTTGAACTCCAAAGCATGTTTGAACAAATATCAGATTACTGCCTGGAGAATATTAGGACAAACAGTTCGACTGTAGAATGGAATCGAGTTCTCGAAAGGATAAAATGCAGACATCGTGAGTACTAAATTATGCGTGTGAATACATATAGTAAAATTGAAAAGCCTGAAGAATGAGTGGAGCGGCCCCTTCTCAGACAATCCTCCCTCTTTTATGCAAATTTCTGGATCCGCGACCAAGTGTCGCTATATTAGTATGCGAAATATTGGTAAGGTGTACATATCTTTCCGGAAATTTTCATATGACCCTGATTTTTTAGGTCACCTGGTCCGGCGTCCGTCGTCGTCCGTCGTCGTCGACCTTAACTTTTTTACATTTTGCACTTCTTCTAGAGAACCACTAAATGGAATGAAACCAAACATGGCATGCATGTTCCTTATGAGATGCTGACCAAGTGTTGTCACTTTGTAGCCGATCCATCATTTAAGATGGCCGCCAGTGGGGGACCTAGTTTAACATAGGATCCTATGGGAAATGCATACCAATGACTTCTTTTAGAGAACCTCTGAATGGAATGAAACCAAACATGACATGAATGTTCCTTATAAGGTGCTGACCAGGTGTTGTTTCTTTGTAGCCGATCCATCATCCAAGATGGCCGCCAGCGATGGACTTAGTTTAACATTGGACCCTATGGGAAATGCATACAAATGACTTCTCTAGAGAACCACTGAATGGAATGAAACCAAACATGGCATAAATGTTCCTTATGAGGTGTTGACCAAGTGTTGTTACTTTGTAGCGTATCCATCATCCAAGATGGCTGACAGCGAGGACTTAGTTTAACATAGGACACAATGGGAAATACATGCAAATATCTTCTTTTTGAGAACCACTGAATCGAATTAAGTAAAACATAGCATGAATGTTCCTTATGACATGCTGACCAAGTGTTGTTACTTTGTAGCCAATCTATCATCCTAGGTGGCTTCCAGCAGGGCCGGAAAATGTTAAACATAGGACCCGATGGGAAATACATACAAATGTCTCCTTTTAGAGAACTACTGAATTGAATGTTACTATGTAGCCAAATATTATCTTTTTATATGATTTCAAAAACCAAGTAGAATCAGGTGAGCGATACAAGCTCTTGAGAGCATCTTGTTTCAGCTAATCAAATATTTAAATCAAAAGGTCACTTATATTTAGTGTATGGGATGATTGTAATTTATACATGTGACCTTGACCTAATTTTCATGGTTCAATGATACTTTAATAGTTAAACCTTTATATTAAAGACTCAACATAATTTCAATCATACGCTGAGCTCGATAGATACTCAGCGTGTGTACTTTTTGTATATCAGGTTCATTGGACACTATTTTGTTAAACATTTGGAGAAAGGTGGGATATAAAGCACTTAGATTTTGATATAAACAAAGATAAAAAACTAGAGGCTCTAAAGAGCCTGTGTCGCTCACCTTGGTCTATGTGCATATTAAACAAAGGACACAAATGGATTCATGACAAAATTGTATTTTGGTGATGGTGATGTGTTTGAAGTTCTTACTTTACTGAACGATTTTGCTTCTTACAATTATATCTATCATGAACTTTGCCCATTAGTAACAGAGAACTATATTTGGTAAAAATTTACATAAATTTACCAAATTAATGAAAATTGTTAAAAATTGACTATAAAGGGCAATAACTCCTTAAGGGGTCAATTGACCATTTAGGTCATGTTGACTTATTTGTAGATCTTACTTTGCTGAACATTATTGCTGTTTACAGTTTATCGCTATCTATAATAGTATTCAAGATAACCAAAAACGGCAAAATTTCTTTAAAATTACCAATTGGAGGGCAGCAACCCAACAACCAGTTGTCCAATTCATCTGAAAAATTCAGGGCAGATAGATATTGACTTGATTAACAATTTAACTTCTTGTCAGATTTGCTCTAGATGCTTTGGTTTCATAGTTATAAGCAAAAAACTGCATTTTACCCCTATGTTCTATTTTTAGCCGTGGCGGCCATCTTGGTTGAATGGCCAGGTCATCGGACACATTTTTCAAACTAGATACCCCAAAGATGATTGCGGCCTAGTAGTTTCAGTGGAGATTTTGTAAAAGATTACTTAGATTTATGAAAAATGGTTAAAGATTGACTATAAAGGGCAATAACTCCTAAAGGGGTCAACTGACCATTTTGGTCATGTTGACTTATTTGTAGATCTTACTTTGCTGAACATTATTGCTGTTTACAATTTATCTCTATCTATAATAATATTCAAGATAATACCAAAAACAGCAAAATTTCCTAAAAATTACCAATTCAGGGGCAGCAACCCAACAACCGATTGACTGATTCATCTGAAAATTTCAGGGCAGATAGTTCTTGACCTGATAAACATTTTTATCCCATGTCAGATTTCCTCAAAATGCTTTGGTTTTTGAGTTATAAGCCAAAAACTGCATTTTACCCCTATGTTCTATTTTTAGCGGTGGCGGCCATCTTGGTTGGTTGACCAGGTCACGCCACACATTTTTTAAACTAGATACCCCAAATATGATTGTGGCCAAGTTTGGATTAATTTGGCCAAGTAGTTTCAGAGGAGAAGATTTCTGTAAAAGATTACTTTAATTTACGAAAAATGGTTAAAAATTGACTATAAAGGGCAATAACTCCTAAAGGGGTTAACTGACCATTTTGGTCATGTTGACTTATTTGTAGATCTTAATTTGTTGAACATTATTGCTGTTTACAGTTTATCTCTATCTATAATAATATTCAAGATAATAACCGAAAACGGCAAAATTTCCTCAAAATTACCAATTCAGGGGCAGCAACCCAACAACCGATTGACCGATTCATCTGAAAATTTTCGGGCAGATAGATCTTGACCTGATAAACATTTTTATCCCATGTCAGATTTCCTCAAAATGCTTTGGTTTTTGATTTTTGAGTTATAAGCCAAAAACTGCATTTTACCCCTTTGTTCTATTTTTAGCCGTGGCGGCCATCTTGGTTGGTTGACCAGGTCACGCCACACATTTTTTAAACTAGATACCCCAAAGATGATTGTAGCCAAGTTTGGATTAATTTGGCCAAGTAGTTTCAGAGGAGAAGATTTTTGTAAAAGATTACTTTAATTAACGAAAAATGGTTAAAAATTGACTATAAAGGGCAATAACTCCTAAACGGGTCAACTGACTATTTTGGTCATGTTAACTTATTTGTAGATCTTACGATGCTGAACATTATTGCTGTTTACAGTTTATCTCTAACTATAATAATATTCAAGATAATAACCAAAAACAGCAAAATTTCTTCAAAATTACCAATTCAGGGGCAGCAACCCAACAACCGATTGACCGATTCATCTGAAAATTTCAGGGCAGATAGATCTTGACCTGATAAACATTTTTACCCAGTCAGATTTGCTCTAAATGCTTTGATTTTTGAGTTATAAGCCAAAAACTGCATTTTACCCCTATGTTCTATTTTTAGCCGTGGCGGCCATCTTGGTTGGTTGACCGGGTCACACCACACATTTTTTAAACTAGATACCCCAATGATGATTGTGGCCATTAATTTGGTTTGATTTGGCCCAGTAGTTTCAGAGGAGAAGATTTTTGTAAAAGCTAACGCCGGACGACGGACGACGGACGCCGGACGCCAAGTGATGAGAAAAGCTCACTTGGCCCTTTGGGCCAGGTGAGCTAAAAATGTATCAGTTTATTTTTGTTGATCGAGTAATTGTACTACCTGTTGTTGTCAATAAAGATTGATAATGTGTTAAAAAATTAAATGAAATGCAATTATATAGTTTTAGTCTATAAATGCTATATTTGTCGACATAGGCGTCATGTGCGTCATACGCGCGTTTTGTCTACAAAAGACTCATCAGTAACGCACGAAAAAAAGGCCTAGGAGTACAAAGGCAAAATAAAGCACAAAGTTGAAGAGCAATGAGGACCAAAAATTCCTTGAATGTCGTTGACTATTGATTTCTTGACCTATTTAATCATTTGGGTTCCAGGGAATTGAGTAATACTTTTTCTCGACATAAACGTTTGATAGTTTTGTAATAAATCTCGTTGAGTAAACTAAGTGGAAATGATGTATTTCTTTATATTATTTTTGCTATAACTATCTTAAAAGCGATCAGCTTGACAGGCTTAACAATTTCAACATGCATTCCTTAATGGTGTACATTTTCTTCTTATATCACATATCACGACACACAAAACACCATTGCATCATTCACAATACACCATAAACCATAAACCATAACACCATACGTCATACATTTTACAATATAAACCATTATAATGGAATTAATGCGATTGTCATACAAATGAGAGGTTAAGAAAGCTATAAAATAATTTTTAATCCACCATTGTCTGCATAAGAAAATGCTTGTACCATTCAGGTAAATGACAGTTGTTATCCATTTGTTTGATATGTTTAAAGTCATATGAAACTTCAAATCAAAAAAAAAATATGCATATTTTTTTTATATCTAAATGGATAGTTTTCATTATAAAACGTATGTAAATATGTAAATATACTTTTTTTTTTGGAAGAAAATTCTTAAAATGTCCACATTTAGAAGAGGTTAATTTGTTTTAGTTGCTTGCTTCCAAGAAGCAACTCGCCGACATATTTTCCGTATGCAAAGTGACCTTAGCGTGACCCCCTCGTTACAATCCGCTGATCGCAATACCCATGAATTTGTCATTAAAATAAACAATCTGATTGTAAATGTTATACACGTGCTCAATATCCATATTTTTTTATTGATTGTTTACTATAAGGTGACAATCAGTAAACAACCGCTTCATAACACGGCAATTAATTAGCAGCCATATTTTCTTTTCATAACAGACAGAGAGAGAACAAAAATGATGATTATACGATATGCTTGCGGAAAAAATGATACATTCGTCCACAGGAGACTAAGTTTATGAAAGTATATACGTGTATTGGTGCAAGAATTGAATAAACATTATTTTCCACCAGTCACTTGTTTCATATGACTTTAAACAGTATTTATTAATGACAATATACAAGAATAAAGTATTACAATGTTACATGAATTCAAATATTGGATTCGGAAACAAGTGGGAATTCTACCTGTTGATACTGTTTATAATGCTTTTTTGTTATTTTTTTATTTATATGGATCTTGTCTGTACAACAGCTTTGATTATTTGTAATATCTTCAATTTTTCACATATTCTTACTACATTTGTATAAACTTCAAGATTATATTTTTTTTTAAACCGGTTTTTTCTAAAGTAAATATTGATCAATATTTTCGAAGGGTTAAACATTTCTCAGTGGTGTCCTGCCATGGCTTTGTTTGAATTTGTTTGTTAGCTTTTTGGTCATGAATGTTTGTCTCTAATATTTAATTAACTGTGCATTTGTATTCAGATATCGCAGATCAAATTTATTCGTTCATTGTGTAATCATACGTTTTTTTATTGATTTAAGTCTGCCAATTGATATCTTATCGTGTGTTTTTCTATGTTGTGATGTTATGCTATTGTTTCGGAAAAAGGGAGAAATTTGGATCCATTAAAACGTTTAATCCCACTGCAAATGTTTGCACCTGTCCTAAGTCATTAATCTGATGTACAGTAGTTGTCGTTTGTTGATGTAAAAGATATGTGTTTCTCGTTTCTCGTTTTGTTTATATAGATTATACTGTTGATGTTCCCGTTTGAATGGCTTTACACTAGTTATTTTGGGGCCCTTTATAGGTTGTTGTTCGGTGTGAGCACAGGCTCCGTGTTGAAGGCCGTACTTTAACCTATAATGGTTTACTTTTTAAATTGTTATTTGGATGGAGAGTTGTCTCATTGGCACTCACACCACATCTTCCTATATCTATTGGAAAATCTTTGTGTTTTGAATTTTCTTCTGAGTTCAGTATTTTTGTTATTTTATTTTGGAATACATCTTATAATGGAAATTATGGAAATGATCAACATAAAATGATAAAAAATAAATTTAGAGTTACTCTTCAATTTTGTACTTGTTTGACTTTAATGTTTTTGATCTGAGCGTCACTGGTGAGTTCTATATAGAAAAAAACGAAAATCAGCGTATTAAATCCAAGCTATTTATTTAAGTACCGATTCAGTAAAATCCTGATTATAAATTATCGTGTTTCGCAGGACCGCAGAAGAAATACAAAATATTTCGACCAACTGATTTTACTATTGATTGACAACTGTAAGTAAAATTCAGAATGGAAAGAGGGAATGTGTCTGAGAGACAACAACTCGACCATAGAGCAGAACACAATCGAAGGCCACCGATGGGTCTTATCCAAGCACGAAAATTCCTCTTCCAGAGGTGTGCTTTTGCTGGCCCTAAAATAATACACGTTTTTGGCCTCGAGCATCTCGTCAAAATATGCAGTAGAATTTGTATTGTTGTTGTTATTACACCTTGCATTTGACAATTATAATGGTCGGGTTCAACTGTATAGAAATGAAAGAGACGTTTTATCTTTTATAACATATGTATTCGATAAGGAAACTAATTGGAACTTTATACAATTTTTAAAAAGTAATGAAAAGGACGGCGCCGCATTTCTATGGGATGGAGATAGGATGGGTAATATCATAAAGTGAATGGTAGAAAGGAAAGACGTCTTGACTATTTGATAGATATGTCAAGGTAACGTGACGTTACATAAAGCGCGGTCCATAGTAACGTCAAGTATTTACGACAGGTAACAATATCCCTTTACAAGGAAGCGTTTTGATAAAATGATAAAAATATATTACTCTAGATACGTACTAGAACATTATAAGTAAATATTTTAGTTTACATGCTATGATAATCTAAAATTATGACTTTCCAATATAGTGGCCAATTTAGTTTTTTTGTATGGGGGTCACAGTATCAACGCCACGAAAAAGTGTAATGGTATCGTTTTATGTCCGTTATTCTTCTTAAACTTTGTATAAAACAGGATACTTATTTGTGTATAAAAAGCAAAATTACAAAAATTCGAAATGCCAAGGAAAACTCAAATGACCAAATCAAAAGTTTAAACAAATCAAACAAATCAAAAGACCGTCATATTCCAACTTGCCACAGGTATTTTCTCATGTATAAAAAAGTGGACTAAACCTGGTTTTCTAGCTATCAAATCTCTCATCTGTATGGCAAATTCCATCACATTAACAACAACGTGAGAACAAAGCAAACAAACAAACAAACAAAAAAGGATGATAATAATATATTTTTATATTGAATTGACCATAATTTAGTGTTTTTATTTTTCTTCCCCCGATGTCATGCCAACATTTTTTATATTCAGTACAAATCAAACAAATATGAATGTCATAAACAGACGTTGCACCATACAAATATATTGACGACAAATAAACCTTTCTTCAAATTATGAAAGCTGTAATCGATATTTTTCCTGTTGAGCGTTGTATCTCTTTCTTAAATATGCCAAAGCATGAAGTGTGATATTGACATATTTCAGAGATCACAAATTTCCCTTATATTGAAGCTAGCGTATGCGTAGAAGGAACCCTTACCTGCCATGCCAATGCCAAATATCTGTACTTTGAACATGATGTGTGTTGTAAATGTATACCACCGTTCTACGGGAGTGGAATTAAATGTTTGAAAACAGGTAAGGATATAGATTGAATAACATGAGTGACAAGACTGTTTCGGTATCAAAGGTATTAAACATTTGCACAAATCAAGTGGTTCACTTTTTTATAGTATTTGTACGATATCCCAGAGGGTACCATCATCTCGGTAGTCAGCCATTATGTACTGATAAGATTTATCGCAAACCTTTATAAAACTGTTCGTTATTGAAAGTATAGACAAATTAAAGGTGTTGACTTCTCCAGGCAATGTTGACCCTATATCGATTTCATCATTGCTTAAGGTCCTTTGTGGTCATATAGTTTATCAATTGTTTCTGGCTTACAAATATTCGACCTTTTAAACTACCTGGTGAAAATAAATCCAGAGAAGCGCTTCGGACGAATTACATTTGTAACATGTCGTTTTAATTTATTACACTGAAACCAGTAATTTGAACAGATTTTAAAAACATCTATTGTTTCTCCTAAATTTTAAAAATTTTAATTTTTGTTAACATTTTTTTTTATCAAGAAGATTACACAGTCATATTCATATTACAAGCACTACGATTAGTGTGCTTCGTAAAGCTATGCGATCTTTTGTAAATAAAGGCAACAGTAGTATACCTGTGTTCAAAATTGATACATCGGGCGAAAGCAAACAAATCCAAGTAACTAAAACTGAGGAAAACACATCAATTAAAAAAGTAAAACAAAGGAACAACAGCAACACAAAAGTGCAACCAAAACAACAGCCAAAATACATAGAAACTTACCATTTCATAACAACTGCAATATGAAAATAATATGTAAAATTATATCGTTTCTTGTTTAACAAAAGATAGATTAATACTGAGCGGTAAAATAAATGGTGTGTTGAACAAAACAAACATCGAGAATTCGGATTTGCATATTTATGTATTTACACTCAGTGGACGGATAGAAACACTGATAAATATCACCCAGAAAAACGTCAGAACAATGATGACAGCCTTGCAAACCATTGGATGGTTGTTTGCTGTTCGAGAGAGAGTGCGGTATTTTAGACATACTAGGTGACGCACAAAAGTGATTTTTTTAAAACATTACTAAATTAGATTGAATTGAACAATCAAGAAAATAGAATAACTGAAAACTTCAAAGCATTTCAAATGCATTAATGTATATCAAAAACTAAACTCAATCTCGCTATTTTCTCTTTCAAAGTCTTTGTATAATTCACTTAGCCCACTTCTTTATCTTCTCCATGTCAAACATCTTAGCTTAGCGACATATTGAATTGCACAGTCTGAATTGTCTTCATCACTTTTCAAAATTACTTGAAGTGGGTAGAGTTTTGTTATCGGAGGCGAAGTTAGTTCTTTGTGTGGTCCGTATGACGGCAGATATTAATAAATGGTTTCTTCCTACATTGAGTTTTTTTACAACGGCTTGTATTCATTTGATCCTCGATGAATCGTCATAGATTTGTCCTACGTCTCCAATGCTGATCAACTGTTTATTGTACCCTATATTGCGATGATATTCCCATAGAGATGTTACATATTCATAGATTTATGTGTCATATCAATTAGTGAATGTACCGATTCCTGATTCGTAGGGTAAAGTAGTGATGGTATTCTACGTCCTTAAAACAAGTAGGACCAGGTGAGGGGTTCATCTAACGGGTCGGAAGATACCTAAAAGTGTATGTTAAAGGTCTGTCTTTGAGTATAGTTTCCACTTCCATAACGATGGATCTAAGTTGTTCAGTCTTATTTAAAGACCGCCCTAATACATTCTTTCATAAGGTTCTTCGTAAGCGCTATAAGCCTCTCACAAAAGCCACCATACCACGTATAAGCTTCTATGTAGTGCCGAAGTTGTTTAGTTTTTCTATTACTGATGATGATCTTGTTAATTGCTTGGCGGCTGCAAAGAAGTTTGTGCCGTTGTCAGAAATCATAGTTTTTGACAATAAGTTTTCTACTGTCGAATCTTTGAAGCGCTAATATGAATGACTCTTCAAATAAATTCATCATTACTTCCAAATGTACAGCACGAGTGTGCAAAAAAACCAAACAATTGTATACTAGTACTTTGCTGGTGTGTCCATCTGTGGTTTTACCATTCAAGGCACCAGTAAAATCTCCGTCGGTTATTGTAAAGAGAGAGGGAAGCTTCTGTAAGTTGGTCTTTAGGTAAGGAATGTGGATATGGAGCCGAGTACGGTCGACTAGCAACTTTCTTGCAGATCATGCTGTTCTGTATATTGTTCTTGATAGCATGCTGTATCGATTGTATCCAATAGGTTTGGAGGAGTAATATTATGGTACTCAATAATCCTGAATGAAAATGAGTTATATAAGCGTCGATTATCATAGTTGTAACAATTTGCTTTGCGAGTAGCAATATCGGGATTTTTCGTCGAGAGGTGCATAATGAATGCGTCCGTCGCAGCAAATTACATCGTCGTTAGCTATATAAAATTTGAGTTGTTTGACAAGGGATTGTGTTTTCCCCTCTAGATCTCCTGTTTGTAAATCTTGTAAGATTTCTGAATTCGGTTTTATTCTGAGTGTACTGTATCCACGTTATAGATACGTTTTGTATTTCGGTCGTGTTTAACGTACCTGTTTGTATCGGTCGTGTTCTATAGTTTGTAATAAATCTTTTCGCGTCAAAGTTAATTCGAAGAAAGCCTCTTGAATTAGTTAAATGTATTCACATTGATGTCATTTCTGATCCATTGTATAGTAAATTTGATCTGTGTAGCTTGTACGGTATCTTATAAGATGTCTTGCTCTACATTAGTGGATGCAATTAGTGCTTCATTTGCGTGTTATTCTGTCCAATTATCGTCTGCTGTAAGCCAATCTGGTCATTTAAAGTTCGTTGTCTTGAAATTTATCTACGGTTAGCCCTCTTGACAGCAAGTCAGCAGGATTTGCCCACGATGGATAGTATCTCCAAGTCAGGACAATGACACTTGTTATCCATTCGTTTGATGTGTTTAAGTTTTTGATTTTGTCATTTGATTAGGGACTTTCCGTTTTGAGTTTTTGTCGGAGTTTGTATTTTTGTGATTTTACTTTTAACTCTTCCGATAGCTCTATAATTTCTTTTTTCGCAGTTTGAAATAAATAGTTTTAAAGTTTTCTATTAACACTAACCAGGTCAAAACTATTTGGCTATCACTCCATAAAACTCCAGTGGTTATCTGCAAAGCGTCTCTTATGTATGATAAAAGTTTGCCTCCAATAACGGCAGCCATCAATTCTAATCTGGGTATTGTTAGTTGTTTTATTAGTGCTGCTCTGTTCTTTGTCATAATAAAGGAACTTTTCAGTTTTTCGAAAACTTGATATGGCCTGCAATGTTTCTCACTGTTGGATTAGTTAAACTTTCGGAACTGTCTGCAATGTCTCCAAAGTTCTTCCAAAATCTTGTAATTGCTCCTTTGTGTCCGGAACGAATGGCTTTAAACTGTGTATTCATATTTCCTTTTGGTTACGTTATACGGCACCATAATATCATAAAGTGAATGACAGACGTCTTGACTATTTGATAGATAGGTCAACGAAACGTGACGTTACATAAAACGCGGTACATAGTAACGTCAAGTATTTACGAAAGTAACAAGGAAGCGTTTTGATTAAAATAAAAAAAATATCACTCTAGATACGTACTAGAAATGACCAGGATATTGACGAACGAACCTATCTCGACGAACGAACGTATAATGAGCGGTAATTGTATGTTTACAAACATACCTAAAACCTAAAGGTGTTGTTATGTAATGATTTATATGTTTGAATTGTATTCCGATGCAATCAGGATAATAGACAGAAATGCAGTATCTATATTACTCAATTTATTTCACTTGACTGGGCGGAGTTTAACCGTTTCGCTCACAATAAACCATTCCATCTTCCGATAGGTGTTTTAGGATAAACTCATCAATGAAGTGTCCAGTCATTCTTTTGTAAATTGCTTTGATGGCACTGATAGGTGATTAGAAATCAGTAATAATTATAACGGCAATCATCCTAATCACACACATCTTCAAATAGACTGTCCTTATGCAAATCAAAATGTAAGCTCCGCCCGATCAGTTTAAATGACATTGGTAATACCAAATTTAAATGGTTTTCATGATTTATCGATAGAAGACGTATACAAGTGTTACGTATGTTACTATATCATACACATGTAGTTTGATAATTGTTTGACGCATGATGAAATAACAATTATCAAAGGTACCAGGATTATAATTTAATACGCCAGACGCGCGTTTCGTCTACATAAGACTCATCAGTGACGCTCAGATCAAAACAGTTAAAAAGCCAAACAAATACAAAGTTGAAGAGCATTGAAGACCCAAAATTCCAAAAAGTTGTGCCAAATACGGCTAAGGTAATCTACTCCTGGGCGTAAGAAAACCCTTAGTTTTTGAAAAATCAAAGTTTTGTAAATAGAAAATTTATAAAAATGACCATATAATTGATATTCATGTCGAAATAAACATAACGCTCAGGAGTATTCGAGTGCACCGACAACTTTTACTATAGCAGTACAGATATGAATGCATAATTTAGATTCTCTCAAACAATATGTAAATGTGATGCTGTGGGATCGTTTCATTATCTGTCTTTTTGATTGGGTATTCAAGTTTTATATGTAATCTCATCGATCAGTTTATATATAAAAATATGGTGTTTTTTTTAACCCGTTCAAAAATGTTTTTTTTTAAATGAGGAGGGAGATGGGGGCAGTATGTGAAATGTTGTCCTGCACTTTTTGCGATCTCTGTCCTTTATATTTTGCACTCTATGTCTTGCCTTTTCAAATTTCATCCTAATCCCCCCCTTTCCCCCCTAAAACTCATATGGTAGTCTTTTATTATACTGGTCAACCTCTGACGGAGCAATCTTTTTAGTGTTAAACTGGTCATCATATTTTATATAAGGCTTACTTGGTCCATCAAAAATGCAAATGACGACATTGGAACCTCACAACAAATTTATAAGATAAATGCACATACTAATGTGTATAAAAAATATACCAATAGCGTTTGTAAGGTAGAACACCCTCCCCCCCCCCCAAACCCAAGCTTATGAAGAAAAAAAACATATATTATAGCCAAGGCTTCGTGTTGAAGGCCGTTCTTTGACCTATAATAAAAGGAGGGTAGTATATCTTATATAATATTGACTTCATTGTTTAACTAACATGCAAGCTACCCGAAGATTCTACCCCTACCTGATCACTCAATGCAATTGGCTGTAATTCTGTTAAATGATCACAAAATAACAATACAAAAAATAATCAAAATGGTCCCTTGAAATTGCAAGCCTTATTGTGATTTCCTAACATATTCTCTCTTCACTATTAGGCAAAAACCTGGACCGCTGTAACAAAATAAAATCAGCAAAAAATATTTCTAAGTAAAATTCAGAATGGAAAGGGAGAATATGTCAATAAGACAACAACCCGACCAAAGAGCAAAAAACAGACGAAGGCTACGAAAGGTCTTCAACTCCGCGAGAAATCCGGAGGTGGGCCTCAGCTGGCCCCTCAATAAAAGTATGCACTAGTTCAGTGAAAATGGACGTCATACTAGACTCCAACACATATGAACGAACTAAAATTAAAAAACACATACACGACTAACAAAGGCCAGAGATTTAGGATAGACGCAAACATGCGGCTAGGTTAAACATGTTTTGTGAGATCTCAATCCTACCTCGTGGAAGGAAATTTCGTTTTTGAATTTTAGTGTATAAAATCAGGTAAAAATAACTTAATGTCCGGTAATTACATGTTTACTGTAATTAGAATAAGAGCTTTGTCCTAAATTGTCGATTTTCACATGAAGCCATATAGCAATCGGACAAATGTCACACAAAAAAATGTGTTGATCTCAAGAATGTCTAACCCAGCATTTCAAAATGATGTTTTAATTATATTGTCTGATTTTTTTATTTGATTTTTTTTTTATGTCATGATGTGATTCTCAGCCAGTTGAAATTTGTTTTAGGTCCATCTGTGTGCGTGGGTGAAATCTGGTCCAATTTTTCTAGGGTTATATCCCTTAATACTCAAAGATTGGACCCTCACCCGTATGTACCTCCTATGCCATGGTAAATTGGATAAGAGTATACATATAAATTTACAATTATAATGAATAAGCTAATTAAATGAGCGGAAAATATAATAACCATAAGTGATGCAACTGCACTTTTATTAGCAAAAGTTCAATACACTAGTAATAAACTTCAATATCTTTTTTTGTAGCATCTCCTTTACGACATGCAAAATATTAAAAAAAACAACAACATTTGATATCTATGCATTCACTATTTTATACCCCCCCAAAAAAAAAAAACACTTTTGAGACCTCAAATTTTAAAACAGAGCCTTAAATATCGAGTGCACCTTTTTTCTGTTGTAGCAAACGTTCAGTTATTTATGATAAGTAAGCTTATTAACAGGTAATTTTTCTCTAAACTACATGCAGAATTAGGCAATTTCTTTCACTTGGACGATTTTATGTTGGATTAATTCATTGATATGTATAAACTACCGCTCCCGCTTCGTACGATTCGTCAAGTTACGCTTTCGTACGTTCGTTCGTCATTATCCTGGTCATCTCTATTAGAACATTCAAAGTAAATAGTTCAGTTTGCTTGCTATGGTAATCTAAAATTATGACTTTCCAGTATAGTGGCCAATTTTCCTTAGTATGGGGTCACAGTATCATTATCACGCAAGAGTGTCATGGTATCGTTTTATGTCTGATAAAATTCCAAACGCCAAGGAAAATTCGGAATGGAAAGTTCCTACTCAAAGGGCAACATCAAAAGTTAAAAAACATCAAACAAATCGATAACGACCGTCATATTCCTAACTTGCCACAGGGATTTTCTCATGTAAACAACATTAGACTTACTTTACTGTTATACCACTGTCCAAGGTTAGGGTGAGGATTGAGATCCCGCAAACTTGTTTAACATCACCACATTATTTATGTATGTGCCTGTCCCATGTCAGGAACCTGCAATTCAGTGGTTGTCGTTTGTTTTTGTGTTACATATTTGTTTTTCGTTCATTTTTTTCTATAAATAAACTCATTATAGATACCAGGACTAAATTTAGTATATACGCCAGACGCGCGTTTCGTCTACAAAAGACTCATCAGTGACGCTCGAATCCAACAAAGTTTAAAAGGCCTAAGAAAGTACGAAGTTTAAGAGCATTGAGGACCAAAATTCCTTAAAGTTTGCCAAATACAGCTAAGGTAATCTATGCATGAGGTAGAAAAGCCAATAAGGCCGTTTTCTCGTTTGGATTATTTTACATTGTCATATCGGGGCTTTTTATAGCTGACTATGCGGTATGGGCTTCGTTCATTGTTGAAGGCCGTACGGCGACCTAAAGTTGTTAATGTCTGTGTCATTTTGGTCTCTTGTGGATAGTTGTCTCATTAACAATCATACCACATCTTCTTTTTTATATTAACTTGGTTTTATAGCAAACATAAACTCTCAACTGTATGGCAAATTCCATCACATTGACAACAACTCGAGAACAAAACAAGCAAACAAAAGAGGATAATAATAGTATGTTTGTATACTAGATGGACCATAATGTAGTGTCTTTATCTTTCTTCTCCCGATATCGTGTAAACATTTTTGATATACAGTACAAATTAAACAAATATCAATGTCATATACAGACGTTGCACCATACAATAATGTAGATAATAAGAAAGCTGTAATCGAAACTTTTCCTGTTGAGCGTTACATCTCTTTCTTAAATATTCTTGATAATGAAGTGTGTTATTGACATATTTCAGAGATCACACCTGTCCTTAATATCAATGCTAGCACATGCTCAGAGAGAATCCTTACCTGCCATGCCAATGCAAAATATGTGTACTTCGAACATGATGTGTGTTGTAAATGTATATCACCGTTCTACGGGAATGGAATTCAATGTTTGGAAACAGGTAAGAATGTAGATTGAATAATTTAAGCGACAAGACTCTTTTGGTATCAAAAGTATCATACATTTGTCACAACTCAAGTGGTTCACTATTTTTATAGCATTTGTACGATACCTCTGCTGGGGGACGATCTGTCTCAGAGGGTATCATCATCTCGTTATTCAGTAATTCTGTACTGATAAGATTTATCAAAAACCTTTATAAAACTGTTCATTATTGAAAGTATAAACTAACTAAAGGTTTCGACTTCTTCAGGCAAGGTTGACCTTATATCGATTTTATCATTTCTTAAGGTCCTTTGTGGTCATATAGTTCTTCAATTGTTTCGGTTCTTTTTCTGCCCTGGCTTAAAAAACTCGACCTGTAAGGTAGATGTATGGTATATCGCCATATTGGGTTGTATAATATCAGTACAAATTCGGTCAGGTTATTTATGGAAAGCAAACGGGGTCAAAATTCTTAATTCGTAACTTGTCAATTCGTAACTTGTAACTGTGTAATTTCTAAATTGGTAATTCGTAAATTGTTAATTTGTAACTTGTTACTGTGAAATTCATAATGCTTCATTCGTAAATTGTCAATTTGTAACTTGTACCTTTGTAGTTTCAACATTCTTAATCGGTAACTTGTCAGTTTGTTACTTGTAACTGTGCAATTTCATAATGCTTCATTCGTAAATTGTCAATTTGTAACTTGTAGATTTCAAATTTCTTTATTGGTACAATTAAATTGTCTTTTTGTATATTGATGTTTTGTAACCTGTAGCATGTGACTTGTCGATTCGTGAATTGTCGATGTGTAAAATGTCGAAGTGTTAAATGTCATCGTTGTATTTACTAACAATCATTATGACGACAGATGGCGCTCGGGTTCTTCTTTGGTGAATAATCCTCCTGTAAGTTGGAGTACCTCCATGTGGAATATATACTTAAGTAACATCAATCCATTAATAACAGCAAATGCGTCTAAAAAAAGCAAAACAAAAATTGCATGTTTACAGTTTTATTTTATTTACTGACGGGGACTTTCGTTCGAGAACGGAAACTATATACAAAAACATCCCGACTAGTTGAGTCCCTCAACGGAATTGATCTCTCCTAATTACGGGGTTAATGTAGTTTTTTTTATCTAGATATAGGAAGATGTGGTGTGAGTGTCAATGAGACAACTCTCATTGCATATAAATAAAACAATCTGCATGTTTGTTCAAAACATTTCTTGACTGATAATTGTTAAATCGGGCCCTTGGCAGCAATTAATGTGTTCTTTTTGGACGAGCTTTTTTTCTAAAAATTGTCTGGTTCTATAGCACTGTGACCACCTCGTACAGAAATATTAGCTTCTGACTTGAGCGTCTTGTCTGTATGTCTTGTAGTTTTAGTTTGGTAAGCATGTTTGAGACACAACGAACTTTTCTGGATTTGTACTCTCCTGTTATAAATATTGCAGGTTGTCGGTATATTCTTTCAAGCTTATTGATGTTGGTAGATGTGAACTGGTCCGATACTATTGACCATATGATATCGCATTATTGACCTGACCATTGAAATATATGCGGTTTTCTCGCATTCCGGTTGGCAATATCTCAAATTTTAGGGCCTCGATTAGTTTTCTGGTTCCTTTAGATTTTATTACAAAATAGTGCATATTTAATACAGTTTTGATATATAGTATACATATTAAACTACGTGACTCATTTAAAATAATTTTTCATTCAGTTTGTTTTGCAAAGTACTTATATGATATCATTAAACATTTTTTATAGATATTGGAAGATGTGGTATGAGTGCCAATGAGACAACTCTCCATCCAAATAACAATTTATAAAAGTAACCCATTATATGTCAAGATACGGCCTTCAACACGGAGCCTTGGCTCACACCGAGCAACAAGCTATGATGGGCACCAAAATTACAAGTGTAAACCATTCAAACGGGAAAGCCAACAGTCTGATCTATATAAAAAAAAACAAGAAATGAGAAACACGTACAAATTACATAAACAAACGACAACTACTGTACATCAGATTCCTGATTTATGTTCATTACTCAGGAGCCAAATAAATAACGACTGTTCGTCCATTTGTTTCTTGTATTGAAACATATTATTAGATGATTAAATTCTTATCTGAAATTTTAATATTGAGATTATAACATAAATGAACGATGGTTATCAAACCATTCCTCCCATCATACATTTAGTTCAAAATTTGCGGGCCAATGACAATATAAGTATTTTTCCAGCACCGTCTTATATTTTATGTTTTTAGTCTTGTTTTGATCCGGTTTAATATAAAAGTAGACATTTCTTGCCAAGTGACAGATATATATTTGCGAAGCTGATAAGGAAGCCCGTTCCAGCGACACAATTATATACCTTAATACAGGAAGTGACACACCTCATTGCAGGTTTGGTGACCAGTACAGTAAACAAATATGTTTATTATAGGTTACCCCGATATAAAACCGAGTTCCTGTTATACATGCCATATAAAAATGTATTTATCTATTTGTTATCTTTTATATGTATGCGCTGTACATAATTGATTTAAACTACTTTCAAATTGGTATATATTCCATATGGCGGTGCTCCTACTTACAGGAAGCTTATACACAGAAGAAGAAGAAGCCGAGCGCCATCTGTCGTCATAATGATCGTTAGCATAATACAATGATGACATTTCACACATTGACATTTAACGAATCGACAAGTTACAAAACATCAAAATACAAATTGACAATTTACGAATCGACAAGTAACAAAACATCAATATACAAATTGATAATTTACGAATCGACATGTTACAAAATATCAATATTCAAATTAACAAATTGCAAATTGACATTTAACGACTCGTCGAGTTACAAAACATCAATATACGAATTGACAAATCACACAATTACAAGTTACAAATTGCGAGTTACAAATTAAGAATTATGACCCCGTTGGCTTTCCATAGTTATTTGCATAAATCAACAAATTTGGAGACAGATTTGCAATTTGATGGTTTGACTGCTTATTTATATTAAGAAAACTTCGTGCTTTATTGTATAATACAAAACCTTAAACAAACATCAAATTTTGTGTATTTAGATCACTTTTTTTTTCGAATTAGCCCTTTAAGGGGAAACTCTTTTAATAAAATTAATTACTAGACTGGTAGGGAAATTATTATTTTTACTTGAAGCAAGAAACAAATTCGGTGACACCATTTTCTCTGTTTGATTTCTTAAAACATATTATAAATAAAATTGAGAAAGGAAATGGTGAATATGTCAAAGCGACAACCACCCGACCATAGAGCAGATAACAGCCTTAGGCAACCAATGGGTCTTGAGAATTCCCGCACCCGTAGGTGTCCTTCAGCTGGCCCCTAAAAATATGCATAAAACCTATCTTCTCACAATTTATTTCACTATTCTATCGCAGAATCTTAAGCTTTTTTATGCACACAAATATGTTTTTCATGAACAATCTAACCAAATGTTCATATTTTCAACGATTCATAGCTTGAAAAATAGCAAGGTAACCTATGCTTTTTTATTATATTTTTGGAAAATGGCACATTAAAATCTTCGTTTTGGCAAAGTATAAGAAAATCATATCTAAAAAAATGTATACTTATGGTCTACCTAGTGAAAATAAATCCAATGAAGCGCGTCGGACGAATTACATTTATAACATGTTGTTTTAATTTTAAGTTATTACTTTGAAAACAGTAATTTGGACAGATTTAAATAAAAAATCTACTGTTTCTCATATATTTAAAAAAATCTAAATGTTTGTTTACATTTCTTTTTCTCAAGAAGATTAATGATGGCTTACACATTCATATTCATATTACAAGCACTACCATTAGTGTGCTTCGTGAAGCTATGCGATCTTTTGTCAATAAAGGCAACATTAGTATACCTGTGTTCATTATTGATAAATCGATCGAAAGCAAACAAATCCGAGTAACAAACTAAAACTGAGGGAAACACATCAATTATAAGATTAAAACATAGGAACAGCAGGAACACTTAAGTGCAACCATAAACAACAGCCAACATGCATAGAAACTAACTATTTGACATCAACTGCCATATGAAAATAATATGTAAAATTATATCGTTTCTTATATAAATAGAGAAGAGATTAATACTGAGCGGTAAAATAAATGGTGTGTTGAACAAAAGAAACATTGAAAATGGGGAATTGCATGCCTATGTATTAACACTCAGTGGACGAATAGAAACACATATACATATCACCCAGAAAAACGTCAGAACAATGATGACAGCCTTGCAAACCATTGGTGAAACCATTGGATGGTTGTTTGCTGTTCGAGGAGAATGGTCAGCTGTGCAAAATGGCTTCACAACAACAGGTATGTATTGGAAAATGTGCTTTAATTATAGATAGATAAATGGATTATTAATCATGACGTGTGGTAATATCAATTTAAAAATATGTTCACTGTGTTCATAGTCATTTGAACCTATTCAAATATGTATCAATGTTTGAGTTTGATTCTGATTTCGATGTTATATTGACTTGGATATATGCTACTATAGGAATGATGTCAACTGGGCATACAATCTGATTTTTTGATTGTCTGTAAGTCATAAATATCTTCCACATGGAAATTTGAAATGAATTGCGGTCATTTTAGTATTGTATATTTTGAACAATTGTATCTTATATATAAGGGCTGTGTGAATCAGATGTTGATACACTAACGAATCAAACGATATGTTAAACTATATACTTTTTTACATATCTAACTTTTTGTAAGCTTAACAAATATGTGACCCGCCATGACATTTCTAGGCTTATGGAGGTAAACGTCATAATGCGAAAACGTCGATGTAAAGTTACGTAACGTAATCGGGGCACCTGTTATTGAATGACCGATTTTTTTTAACTCATTAACTAACATTGACTTCTTTCTTATCTTTAGGAACTTGGATAAAATTTCGAATATGTAAACAGAAGATTTTTTTTACGAACAATATTTAATCATGCGGGATAAAACAGAATTTATAATTCCAGTGGACAGAATTTTGACATAATTAATTTAACAACTTGTTACTTAAAGATTTGATGTTTACAACTTTGTTCTGCATCATTGAAAGGGCCTTTGATTTTAATCTATAGATTATAGTTGCATTGCAGATAAATCGTAAAAATAAAATAGTAGCGAAGGACTATAAAATATGTAAATCAATTTCCTGTCCCGTATTAGTTTTGAGCTCAAGGTTTTCATCAAGGGGAACTACTCATGTTAAACTATTTTTAGACACAATACGAAAATGTAAACACGAGAGACAAAATATATTTTGTACATATTTTAAAGATGAAGAGTCAGGACTGCGCATGCATGACAATAGAGTCGATTTCCTTCTTGGCTCCGAAAATTTCTTTGATTAATTACTATCTACAGGACCAGGAACTGAAATTTATGGTTTGATGCAAACACAAAACATACACTTTACCCACTTCACCTACCGATTCCTTATATTTACCGTTAAACTGTTTAATACCCTGGTATCCATGGTCAACAATGTAGCCTTCCAACCGTAATGGCGGCAAATATGAATCCAAACGTAAACAAAGTGAAATCTTTGCAGATATTATTACTATACTTAATCTGGCAAAACATTATCATAAACTATCAACAAGATCAACTTTGCATAAATTTAAATTGCAACAATTTCCCATATAAAGATTGTCAAAACTTATCATTTGTGACTCACGGGGACTTGTCAAATGGATTGAACGTATGTTATTGGCTTCGTCATGTAAAACACCGACGTCTTTCAAAGTCCATCAATGGCCTAGAAACATCAGGTCACATATTTATACTTCTACTTATGAGTGGTATTGAACAAAATCCTGGACCAAGGCATCCAAAATTCCCTTGTGGTATATGTAAAAAAGCTTGTAAACTCCAGTCAATAGCATGTGATGAATGTGATCAGTGGTTGCACAAAATATGTATTGGAATGTCGACAACAGACTTTAGTCGACTTGGTAACAGCAGCGATACATGGAAATGTCCAAACTGTGCCGCACCTAATAATTCATCGATTATTTACTCGACACCTCAACTAGATGAAAACAACACCAATGATCAAATAATAAATCAATCTGAACATCCATCATTAATTCACAGCGAATCAGATATATCCTTTCCATCAACATCCAGCATAACAAACACAACTAGATCAAGCGTTAACACAGAACACGACTCAACTTTTGATATACTACCAGAGTCTAATGGGATCACTACATCTTCACCTATTAAACCCAAATCAAAAACTTTTAACAGAGCAAACAACACAAAGTGCTTACGAATCTTGAATATTAATTTTCAAAGTCTGAGGAAGAAAGGAAAGCTATTAGAGCTTCTCATTATAGATACAGATCCCGATATCATACTGGGAACAGAAACTTGGCTCGATGACACCATATCATCAAGCGAAATACTATCAAATGACGTTGATTATAATATCCAACGCAGAGATAGACCAACTGATCGACATGGGGGTGTTCTCATAGCAGCCAAAAAACATCTACAATTACATAATGTATATAAAAGTAAAAATATTGAAATGATCAGTGGAGTAATAACAACTAACTCAAAGAAAATCACATTGTCATCATACTATAGACCTCCAAATAGAACAGACAACGAATACCTAGAATATACACAAGATGAATTCAACCGCCTTAAAAATAGCACCAAAAAGAACATCCTTATTATTGGTGGTGACTTTGACATTCCAGACATCAATTGGGAACAGTTAGCCATAAATGGTACGCAATATCCATCCAAAGTGAACCAAACCTTCTTGGACATAGTAGCAGACATTAATCTTGAACAAATAGTGGACTTCCCTACAAGAAAAGAAAAAACTCTAGATTTAATTTTGACTAGCCATCCAAGTTTTAAGCAGAGATGTAAACCGATTCAAGCTATTGGTAACAGCGACCACGACATTGTCCTTCTTGATACCTCAATTAAAGCACAAAAACCTAAACCGGTTAAACGTAAAAGACAACTATGGAAAAGAACCAACATAGATGAAATACAAAATGAGGTTAGGTTATTTGCTGAAACCTTTAACCAGACGACCTTCACTAATATTGAACACATGTGGAAATATTTCAAAGAAAACATCATGAAAATTATTGATCAGAAAGTACCAACAAAGATGACAACTACAAAGTTTATCCATCCTTGGATCAATGCCACCATCAAGCGCCTAATAAGAAGGAAAAACAAGGCCCACAAGAAATCAAGGAAAACAAAGAAAAAGAGAGACAGAGATAGATATAAATACCTCCAACAACAAACACAAATGGAAATAAGAAAAGCATACAAAGAATATATGAATGACATCACTAGTCTCAGTTACACTGAGAAATCGAAAAGATTTTGGTCATTCTTGAAGAGCAAAGGACAGGACTCGGTTGGAGTTGCAAACAAGGAAGGATTCCTTAAAAGCGACAGCCAGAGTAAAGCCAATATCTTAAATGAACAGTTTTGCTCGGTTTTCACAAAATAAGATGGCAGCACTATTCCCGATAAAGGTCCTAGTATCATCAATACAATGAATGACATCACAGTAACTGAAAATGGGGTATTCAAACTGTTTAAAATCCCAACAAAGCAGCAGGACCAGATGGAATACCAACCAAAATACTGCAAATAACTGCTGCAGAATTATCACGAATTCTGACAAGAATCTTTCAGTTTTCACTTGATACAGGAGAAGTTCAACAAGATTGGAGAGATGACAACATAGTGCCACTATACAAGAAAGGGGATACTCACCTAGCGGCCAACTATCGTCCAGTCTCCCTTACCTTCATCACTTGTAAGCTGTTAGAGCATATAGTTCACAGCAGCATAATGAAACATTTTGATCAACAAAATATACTCTATGACAACCAACATGGTTTCAGGAAACGCAGATCATGTGAAAGTCAGCTCATCATCACCATCGATCGTATAGCCAAATGCCTTTCAAATGGAACCCAGATTTACATCATACTCCTGGATTTTGAAAAGGCATTTGACAAGGTTCCTCATTCAAGACTGCTGTACAAACTCCAATTTTATGGAGTAAGGGGCCGAACAAACTCCTGGATCAGTTCATTCCTATCAAACAGGAAACAACAGGTAGAATTGGAAGGTGCTAGATCTCAACAAGACGATGTTCTGTCAGGTGTGCCGCAGGGCACAGTACTAGGTCCTTTATTGTTCCTAACATACATCAATGACATGCCCGGATATACTCAATCAGATGTCCGCCTCTTTGCTGATGACAGTCTACTATACAGGGAAATTAGTAACGCCAAAGATACAGAACAACTTCAGAAATACCTTGAAGCATTAGAAAATTGGGAAAAAACATGGATGATGAGATTCAATCCATCAAAATGCAATATTATCCGCATACCACCAAAGAACAAAGAACTTAAACAATACTCATACACTCTACATGGACACATACTCGAACCAGTAGATAGTGCCAAGTACTTGGGAGTTTCAATATCAAACAACCTCTCATGGAACAAACATATCCAGAGTATTACAGCAAAAGGTAACCGAACACTTGGGTTTGTCAAACGAAACCTTAAAGAGTGTACCAGGAAAGTAAAGGCTGCTGGCTATACAACACTCGTGCGACCTGTCATAGAGTATGCTTCTACTATATGGGACCCAACCAACCAAGCAAGCATCAACACACTAGAACTTATACAGAGGAGAGCTGCTAGATTTGTCTATAATGACTACTCATCACGCACACCAGGGTGCGTCACTACAATGTTAGAAGATTTTAAATGGGACACATTACAGACAAGACGCCGTGACAACAGGCTATGCATGCTCTATCGTATCCAGAATGAGCTGATAGACATCAACAAGAGTACTTACCTCAAAGGTGGCGACAGTAGAACTCGTGGAGGACACAAGTTTTACCAACAGAGGGTCACCAGTGATGTCTACAGGAACTCCTTCTTTCCAAGAACAATCGTGGAATGGAATACATTACCTGCCAGGGTTGCTGAAGCGGGATCAGTGGAAGATTTTCGCTCAAGGCTACAGACAACACATTAATACCAGACTGGACGATTGTACATAATTTTAACCGTAACAAACTGATTTTGTTGTAAATACTGTATATAGCCTTAGGGGACTAGATATGTGATGTCACCATGCGTAGTCCCGCAGAGTTTAAACGTTTCATTAAAGGAACCCAACTCTTATATGGAAGAAGAAGAAGAAGAAGAAGAAGAAGAAGAAGAAGAAGAAGAAGAAGAAGAAGAAGAAGAAGAAGAAGAAGAAGAAGAAAGTCAAAGTATTGTTTTCTCTAACGCAAGTACTGTACCGCTGGATTTGATTGATGAACAAGATGACGAGTTCGTCAACGAAATTGAAGAAGTCGATAGAATTTTTTTTGGGAATGTAGAAATCAATGAAATTAATGAACATGACTTTAACACAAATGATGATGATGACACAGATAATGACGAGTCTGACAAAGAAAATACAGAGCCAATTCAGAAAGCTTTCAGTGATTTAGACATAAATGAATTTCTTGAAAACACTTGCAAATGTGAAAAACTATACAATAAAGTACCATGCAGCACTATTGTTAACCATGAAGTATTGTCTGAATATAGATATAGTTGTTTAGAAATGGACAAAAATTAGCTTGACATGGTAATAAAAGTTCAACTGTTTGCACACAGAAAGAATGACACAAATGTTGATGCCAAAAAACACAAAAGCAAAGAAAGAGAAAGAATAAATCAGCAGTATTATTTTAATGGCCACCAGCTATGTAGGAAGACTTTTTATTTGCACATGCAATTGGAAAATCTCAGCTAGATTCTATATCCAAATCATTGAAAAAAGAAGGTTTAAAACCCAGGACTCATGGAAACACTGGTAAAACCCGTAAGCATGCTTTGTCCAGAACTGATATTCAGAGAGTGAAGCATTTTCTTCAGGAATATGGTGTAAAATTTGGAGTCCCCTTGTCTGGTCGTTTGCCAAATCATAAAGACTTAAAGGTGACTTAACTGCCATCAGATAAAACTAAAGCTGACATACATTTGTACATTAAATATATCAAGAAGCTGCATCTTCACTTAACTACAGGGCAATAAGTTTATCTGAGTTTAAGAAGTTGTGGTTAGAGCAGTGTCCACAAATAGTCCTCATGAAACCAGCAACAGATTTATGTTCAACTTGTCAAAAGCTTTACTGTCAGTTTAAGTAACACAGGAAATATGACAGAAGAAGAAAAGACCATTTTGTTACAAAACTATGGTGGTCATGTTGAAAAGGCTAAGAAACAGAGAGACTAGTACAGAGAGCAATGCCAAGAAAGCAAGGAGAATTATACTCAGTTACCAGATAATCAAAGAAACAGAGGTCAGTACATTAAAGTTATATTTAGTGATTGTTAAAAAGCATACATTTACATTTTTACATGTACAAATGAACAAAATGTACAAGCATGTAAATTTACATTGTGCAAATGTTGTAAGGATTGAATTGTCATGAATAAACAAATCCTGATTGTGAACAATTATGTTATATTAGTCATGCTTATTTTCAATTAAAGTGTAATATATGAGCATGTACAAATGTATATATACTGAGTGCCAATGAAAGCGCAACACTTGGTTTTTCAAAAATAAAATTCATATTAGAAATGATAATCTTTCAAAATAAATTGTTTTTGAAAATTAACAATCTTAACAATAGATCGATATGAAACAAAAATGTTTCATTGTTATCTTTTAGACGCTATAGGTAAACGAAACATTCAATGTCGAATCATCAACTTACAGTCCTAACAAAACATGTTACAACACCGATGTGCAGCGCAATCTCGACAGCGCCGTGGAATTAATCATCCCGGACGTTTAATGTGATCTCGAGGAATGTTGTTCCACTTGTCCCGCATTTCAAACTCAATCTGACTTCATGATATTGATGGTGGTTTTCATCGTCTAAACCATGTCCACCCTGATGCGAAATTTCCTCGGTCGGAACAAAATCGGGCGAAACACATGACATTTGGTCAAGATGGGTGCCAAATGTCTATGTAACCGCCACCGACGGTTTTTGGTACACAATGAATGATTTTTGGTCTACAGAATTCGATATTTACGACTTATGGCCGTTTAGATGTCACTAAGGAAAGACTTTGGTACTCTTTAACAATTTCTGCGCAAATGGTTCTTTACTGAAATTGCTCCAAAGGATCTACTGTGACCACCATTGAACTCTCGCGACCTTTGTACACCCATCAGAGTCAATATCGAATATGTTTGAGACAAAATGTATCGGTCTGGCTGAGCGTTTCTTGCTTTTGGTACCCGGGATGTCGCTTATCATTAAATGATCCATTTTGGTTGAATTTGTGGATGATTTGGGTTATGGTAGAGGCTACAACTTCAGTCTTTTCGTAATTGTATGCAGTGAAAGGCTTTATTGGATCATGTCCAAAACTGCATGTCGCTGGTTGTCAGACAGTCCCGGGATTTACTAAGATGTTTATTGCAGTTTCCTTAAAGTAAGGGCGGGAAAATTCATGACATTAGCCAAGCTTTAAATGACAAAATCGTGAAAATGGTGCGTATGTTGAAAAGTGGTGAACTCGGTTTATGTCCGTTCAAAATAATCCTTACTTCTCATTTGTTCCAAAAATCACTCAACCGTAAAGTTGTCGTCAATTGTCTTAACCAACTGTACAAAGATCTCATATAAATAAAATAAAAATTATAAGATTTTTTTGCGTTTTCCTTGGCACTCAGTATATATATATATACACATACATATTTGCATAAAAACATATTACATTTTTAAATACAGTAATATATACAATTTATTTGAAAATAGGAAAATGTGGTATGATTGTCAATGAAACATTTACATGTACAAAATGTACATTGAATAAACATTTTCTGTATTTTCATGTCAATAAATCATTTTGTGTAAAATGTTCAATTTCATTCACATACATTCATGCTGAACATGTTTATGATTTGTACCTAACATGTACATTGGTGTATGTCAAATGCATGTTATTATTTTTAGGCACATTCAAGTTTTGAGTTGTATCTCGGAACATTTTTCAAAGTATTGATAATTTGGGATTGATTTGGATTGCATACATGTATCAGCCAGTTGATGCATTATAAACTATGGCAAATACCCCATTTGTTTTCCACGTTGAATTGCTTTAAACAAAAAGTTTTTTCAACCACATAAAAAGCATATTTTTTTTTTGATAATTAAAAGCTGTATTGTACATTATTTTTTTAATTATTATAATTGTAACACATTATGTTTCAGGTCAACCGCCACTATCATTTGAAGGAAGCATGCATTACAGCTTTGACTATGCACAACAAATACACTATCCACACTATGCACAACAAGTGGGTCCATTGTTTTTCAAAACTCTAAGGAAATGTCAGTGTTTTGGTGTCTGTGCTGAAGGTCCAGGTAAATATAATGCTACATTTTTGCCTTTATTCTTTAGTCATGTTGGTGAATGAATATTAGTACAATGCAGTCAGCAGATGTTAAAAATATTGACATACATGTACTGTATGTCTTGTTTGCACTTTAAAGACATGCATCTTATGTTTTCAACATTCATTTGGTTAATTTTTTGTACAGTTAGTTTGATCTTTTTTGTGTATATAATTTAAGTGTGAGACAAGAGACCAAATGACACAGAAATTAACATTGTGTAAACATAATTATGACATTTATATATATTCATTGACCTTTTAGGATCACAGATATTTTACCTTGTTGATGAAAGCGAAGAGACTGGAAAGGGTGCCAATAGTGTAATTAGCATGCTACATCACCATTTTGAATATAAGTTATATGGGGAAACAACAGTCAAACTTCACATGGACAACTGTACAGGGCAGAACAAGAAGAACTTTGTAATTTGGTATGTTTTATTTCTGTCATACATATTAGTGAAAAGTTGCAATATACCTACATGTTTGTATAAACATGTAATTTTACATGCAAGTATTTTATATGAATGAAAATAGGCTTTTGTAAAGTATTAAATTGTATTTCATTTTCCTTTCTATTCACCACTGAAACTTAGAATATTTAACTGTACATCTTCAACCAGGATACCAGATAGAATGAATACACATCGAAATTATTCAAATCAATGTCTGTGATTGATTTAAATACCAGAGGCTCTAAAGAGCCTGTGTCGCTCACCTTGGTATATGTGAATTAAACAAAGGAAGCAGACAGTTCATGACAAAATTGTGTTTAGGTGATTGTGATGTGTTTGTACATCTTACTTTACTGAACATTCTTGCTGCTTACAATTATCTCTATCTATAATGAACTTGTCCGTGTAGTTTCAGTGGAAAATGTTAGTAAAAATTTACAAATTTTATGAAAATTGTTAAAAATTGATTGTAAAGGACAATAACTTCTTAGGGGGTCAATTGACCATTTTGGTCATTTGACTTATTTTTGAGTCTTAAATTGCTGTACATTATTGCTGTTTACAGTTTATCTCCATCTATAATAATATTAAAGATAATAACCAAAAACAGTAAAATGTCCTTAAAATTACCAATTACCAAAATTATAAATTGTTGGGTTGTCTGATTCATCTGAAAATTTCAGGGCAGATAGAAGTTGACCTGATAAACAATTTTACCCCAGATTTGCTCTAAATGCTTTGGTTTTTGAGTTATAAGCCAAAAACTGCATTTAACCAGTATGTTCTATTTAAAGCCATGGCGGCCATCTTGCATAGTTGGCCGGGTAATTAAACACACAAACTTTAATCTAAATACATCAATGATGATTGTGACCAAGTTTGGATTGATTTGGCCCGGTAGTTTCATAGGAGAAGATTTTTGTAAAAGATCATGGATATTTACGAAAAATGGTTAAAAATTTACTATAAAGGGCAATAACTCCTTAAGGGGTCAACTGACCATTTTGGTCATGTTGACTTATTTGTAAATCTTACTTTGCTGAACATTAATGCTGTTTACAGTTTATCTCCATCTATGATAATATTCAAGATAATAACCAAACAGTAAAATTTTCTTAAAATTATCAAAAAGTAAAATCACAAAAATACTGAACTTAGAGGAAAATCAATTTGGAAAGTCCATAATCACATGGCAAAATCAAAAAACAAAACGCATCAAAAACGAATGGACAAGAACTGTCATATTCCTGACTTGGTACAGGCATTTTCAAATGTAGAAAATGGTGGATTAAACCTGGTTCTATAGCGCTAACCCTCTCACTTTAATAACAGTCTCATCAAATTCCGTTACATTTACATGATGCGTTAAATAAACAGTCACAATCAATAAAATAGTCAAAATATGGGAACATCAGTCATCATCGTATAACAATTTAACAGGACACAACAACATCTACTATCTACGAACACATGGATTGATTTGAGTGTCTGACGTCAGAAAAATTATATACGTCACATAAATTTGTCGTTCAATGTGCATACAATAGTTATCCAAAGTACCTGGATTATAAACAATTTTGAATTTTACATAGGCAATGAGCGCAGACAGGGTTAAAAAATCAAAAGTATGTAAGAATAAATTACAGAAATCAAACTAGTCCAAAAATTATACATAGAATTTATGAGAATCCAAAACTTTTAAAAGGAACAATTTAAATTTAACAATTTAGGGGCAGCAACCCAACAATGGGTTGTCTGATTCATCTGAAAATTTCAAGGCAGATAGATCTTGACCTGATAAACAATTTTACCTCATGTCAGATTTGCTCTATATGCTTTGGTTTTTGAGTTATAAGCCGAAAACTGCATTTTACCCCTATGTTTTATTTTTAGCCATGGCGGCCATCTTGGATGGTTGGCCGGGTAATTAAACACAAACTTTAAACAAGATATATCAATGATGATTGTGGCCAAGTTTGGTTTAATTTGGCCCAGTAGTTTCAGAGGAGAAGATTTTTGTAAAACTTAACGACGTCGGACGCAGGACGACGACGACGACGACGGACGCCGGACGCCGGACGTCAAGTGATGGGAAAAGCTCACTTGGCCTTTCGGCCAGGTGAGCTAAAAATGAGATTTAATATTTTGTTTTATGGAAGGTATTCAAAATTATTATATGTGTTTACAACTAAAAAAAAACATTTTAAAGAAAGTATTGAAGTAATATATTAATGACATCACTTTATACTGCATTAATAAGAACTACCATGGTTTTATATTTATCACACTTGATTCAAGTGACTTGGATATTCATACAATATACTTGTTTTAAGAACTTACATTGACTTTTAATTTAACATGTCATATCAAACATTTAGCCCTTTGCATCACATGGAACATTTATCTTAAACAAAGAAAATAAAGAATAGGGAATGGTCAAACTTGGTCAAACTTAAAAAGAACATGTTTTGCAAGTTGCCATCTTAGTGTTCTCTGGTACAATTCTGGCAAACAAAACTTGATATTCAATTCACATTTTGTTCTTTTAAAGGTGAAATGGAGACATTATTCAGCAGAAACCTTCCAGGAAATAGCCAAATATGTTACAGATTCCTCAACGAATAACCATAATATAGCACAACTTGTTGATGATGAAGATTGCCCTGATAAATTTTTCGACTGGAAGTTATATTTAAAGCAATTGTTTAAACAGTTGCCAGCACTAACAACATATCATCACTTTCGGATGATAAAGGAATCACCAGGAGTAGTTTTTGTTAGAGAGTACTGTGACAATGATGAAAAACAGTTTCGATTGTTAAAAAATAGAGTTGTAATTAACCCATTTTCTGAACCAACGGAATTGCCAAAAAAGGGCTTGGACGCAATGCGTCAATGGTACTTGTATCAAGAGATTAGGCCACTCTGTTATGGAAGCAAAGACATTACCTGCCCCAAACCCACTATACCAAAGCCGGAAATTACAGTTATTCAGGACAGGAATAGTACAAGGAAATGTACCTACTGTAAAAAAAAACTGGACATGAGACAAGTAGAAATGGAAAATTGTTGTGTCCATTGAAACCTAAATAAAAGTTTACTTTAATATAAACACATTAAAGTACAGTTATCATGTTTTATTTTTAAATTAATACTAATTACTGATTCAAAACATATACATGTATGAACACACATATTTTTAGTGACATACAGATTTTAAGTTCTACTTAAAAAAGCGAGAAAAAAAAGTTTTGAGTGATTTTATTTGAAAAGTAGATCCATGGTTGCTTTGGAAACCGAATGGTTGCTTAATGAAACTCAAATTCACTAATCAATGAGTTTTGTTCACTTAAGTTTCATTTTGATAATATGAAAGGCTAGAAACAAAAAAAAAACCACAACAATATGTCAACTTGCAAGGAGAATAATATTAGATAAACCTTAGAAATATTGCAAAATGGTACTTTTTTAAAAAAATCGCATTTCACAAAAATTACCATAATTCTATTAATTTTAATAATTAGACCAAAAACACTTTCTGGGTGTTTTGTATCTATGTATACTTCATGAAAATGCAAAAAAACTCGTTTTGATTCTGATACCTCCATAAGCCTGGAAATCTCATGGCTGGTCACATATAATCTCCATTGAAAACTTTTAGATGCCGTGGTTGTCGTTTGATGCCATGGTACATTTTGATTTTTGTTTATCATCTTTTACATTAATTAGACCGTCTCTTTTTCAAGTTGATTTTTTTGCATTTTCCATTTCGGGCCGTTTTGAAGCTGACTATGTGGTATAGGTAATGCGTATTGATGAAGTCCGTAAGGTGACATTTAGTTTTAATTTCTGTAACATTTTGTGTGTTGTGGATAGTCGTCTCATAAGCAATCATACCACAACTTCTATTTTTTCATAAACAGTATGAAATGATTATAGGTAGAATTAATACAGAAGCTATAAAAGATCTTACATCATCCATCAACTTCACATCCCGCTATATTGATTATGTCTTCACAGTGCATAGTTCAAAAAGTTGTGACTTTAAAGAACGCAATGCCATGTACAAAATAGGAAACAACAAAACACTGAAGTCTGTCTCACATTTGGATTAAGATATACAAATTTACAAAAACGTTTTTGCCCAGATTTGATTATGCTAATTGTTTAGGTCTTATTTGCTATTTAGCAGATTTACAACGTTTGTTTAAATGGTTTTTTTAATAGTTTGACCACAAACATCACAGAATAGACATTTTAATTGTTGAAATGCACATATTGCGCAGTATTTATGGTACTGTTTGTTCTATTGCTACCATTGGGTTGACACATTTGTTAACTTTCGGGAGTATCACAAACCCAATAGCAATTACTTTGATACTTGCGTGAAAAACACCGGGTAATGTTTGATTGAAATTTGATTTTATAAAACTTTAAAATCATTTCAAATAAAGGATAAATCTTCTTGATGCAAAATTCACTTCTTTATCCGTTTTAAGCTTTACATGTTTGTTTTGTGTTTTTGTTTTATCAACTCTTCGCGATTACATAAATGTTCTAACATTTCGACCTGAAGACCTGGTTAAGGTAGTTTACAATGAAGTTGTGTTCACATCAATTAAAACTTAATTGATATGTTAATCGTGATCTACTGTTTTTAAAGTGTATGCAAAATGACGACATCACGGTGCACTAATCACGAAAATGTGTAAGTTTGAAACAATGATATTTTCAGTTTAATTTTTTGGGTAAAATAGTTTTCAAGCAAAATGTGGACACCTGATCTTTACAGTTAGTACAATATTAATAGTGAATTGTACTGTTCAAATTCAAAGTATATATTAGATTCATGTTTATGCCCTGATTTTATCTAATTGAACATAGAAATGTGATAGTACGGCTTTTGAATGCTGTCCTAAGTTTTTGTTTGTTGTACATGTACGTTGAAACATCTTGATGACATACTCACTGCGTGTGTACTCGCATGACGAATGTTTAAACTAATTATAGTATAGAAGATAATTATTTGTTTTCCTTGTTTACATCATTGCTTGTTTTATAGTGATTAAGATAATAATACAATGCAAACTGCTGTTTCCTAATGTTTGACATTTTTATCCATTATGTCTGTTTATTTTGATCATTCATTGTTGTCAATATAATGAAACTTTATGCGACTGTCACCATTGATTACATAAGGAAATGCGTGTACCCTAGAATATGACAACTGTTCATATGTATGATGTGTTTGGGCGTTTTCCTTAGAGTTCGAAATAAAGATTAGTTTTCCGATTTTAATCATGTTGACTTACCTGAATGACACTCTGTCTGCAAAGATAATCTGTATTAGCATAACATATGTTTGCAAATAAATGATAATGATCATATTGACATACCTACCCTGACAGGATAAATAAATTCCGAGCGTTTTTCATTTCCTCAGTTGGTACAGTTTAATCTAATGTACCAGTTAAGAATATAGCCTACTACTTTTTAAACAAATAAACACCTAAGCATATTAAGCATACGCTATAAATTTATTACTTTGGGATTTCATAAGGCATATTTCGTTAATAGTGACAAACAAAAAGGTAAAACATGCTACACAGAAGAACAAGTGGTCATTATGCTGAAGTTTCTTATCGACAACATGTTTGTTGAGTTTGGAGGTAGACCTTTCCAACAAATTGTCGGCATTCCTATGGGAACAAACTGTGCGCTTATTTTCATATGAATTGGATTTCCTCTAGACACTTGTCAAAGACAAGAGTATCAAAGAAGCCAGATTATTTAATTTCACTTTCAGATATAGTGATGATGTTCTTTCCATAAACAATCCGAACTTTTCTGATTGGGTTCCATTGATATATCCCCCAGAACTAGAGATTAAAGAAACAACAGACACGGCTTCCTCTGCCTCCTTTTTAGGCTTATATCTCGAATTTGACTTACACAGTCATCTCAGTACAAAAATCTATGACAAACGAGACATTTTAATTTTGAAATTATAAATTTCCCACACCTTAGTAGCAATATACCAACTTCACCTGTATATAGGATATATATTTCCCAACTTATTCGATATTCAAGAGCTTGAAGCTCCTACTCAGACTTTGTAAAACGTCATTAGTGTCTGAGTAGAAAGTTGATGAACCATGGATATGTCAAAGAACGTCTCGTCCTTTTTCTAAAAAAAAGTTCATCGGAAGGTACCAAGACCTTGTTGATAGATATTCCGTATCAACTTCTCAAATAATACACGATGGTCTTGATGTATAGATTCTGCGTATTGATGTTGTTTATCATTTTACCAACGTGTTTTATAGTTCTTTTATTTGTCTTTGTTCTATTTTTAATATTACTTTTACTGTTGAATGGTTGTATGTGATATCCGTTTGACGTGGGTCGGTACTTATACAATGTGTTTGTATTGGCTTTAATTTTTTGGTGGTTTGTTTTTTATATGCGACTTTTTGTATTTCTTTTGTTCTTATAACGTGACTCTGTACTTTAAAAGATCCCGTCAGTATGATATTATTCTATCATATGTCATTATGATATATTTCGATTATGAATTACAATATACGTTGAACCACAAACGTCAAAATCATTCAATCTTGTAGTGGAATTAACAATTTGTGGATTCTTATAAATTCTATATATAACTTTTGGACTATTTTAAATCTCGGTCTATTTCTGAAATTTATTCTTACATACTTTTGATTTTTTAACCCTGTATGCTAACATTGTCTATGTAAATTTTAAAATTGTTTGTATGCACATTTAACGACAAATTTATGTGACGCAAACAAATTTCTGACGTGAGACACTTAAATCAATGAATGTGTTCGTAGATAGTAGATGTTTTTGTGTTCTGTTAAATTGTTCCTTTTAAAATTGTCATACGATGATGACTAATGTACCCATATTTTGAATATTTTACTTATTTTGTCTGTTTATTTAACGCATTAATGTAAATATAACGAAATTTGATGAGACTGTCATTAAAGTGAGAGGGTTAGCGCTTTAGAACCAGGTATAATCAATCATTTCTACATTTGAAAATTCCTGTACCAAGTCAGGAATATGACAGTTCTTGTCCATTCGTTTTTGGTGCGTTTTGTTATTTGATTTTGCCATGTGATTACGGACTTTTCAAATTGATTTTCCTCTAAGGTCAGTATTTTTGTGATTTTACTTTTCATTGAATCGAAGTTCAATATTTGCAAAATGAAAAAAAAGGCAGTCTTTATACAATTATGATTAAATAAAGTATATGACAGGAATGCAGTTTGTATATTCATAAAATGTTTGATTCGTGTTCAGCAATTTTTGTTTGTTTGTCCTTTATAATGATGAGGCTGTACGATCACATATTCGAAAGTATTATTAAACTATTAAACAATTATAAATGTCAATTGTGGAAGTCAAAGTGAATGATGATCGAGGATACCCATCAGCTAATGAACTATATAACTATGTTTTACTTTTAGGTGGAGAACTGAACAGAACAGCAGTCATCAAGTTTGATAATAATAAGACAGTAACAATTACTCAAATGTTCTTAGTCAATGATGCTTCCGAGTTCTTAGTTGAGACATTAGTAGAAGGTACAGTACCAGATGAAGTAGACGGTATAACATTAAATGACTTCACCGAAGTTTATCATAGTTTTGCAAAAGGTAAGATAATTCTCTAATGATATAATTGTTATTGATATATGTTCACTTATGCAACTTTTATTTTATATGCAACACGACAGATGCCATTAGTGTTGCAGGAATTACTTATTTTATTTTCAGCTATAGCTTTGTTCTAAAGATTTTTTGTGTTTACCGTTGCTATCATTTCAGGTTAACATTCTTCAATATAACACTGACATGATTTATATTGTGCATACTTTTTTTAAATGAAGAAAGTTAAGTTTTATCCTGTCCTGGATTACAGCGATTAATGATGATGATCAGTGTTAATGTAACGTTGATTTTGTAAACATTTGCATTAAACTGATATATCTGTTATGTTTTATTTCGTAGGAATTATAAAGTTAAGTTCTACAAGAAGCTATGGAATGAATGGATTCACATTTGCATTTACTGTAGACCAGACGATCACGTTCAATGAATGCAAACCATTTAAAAAAACTATGGTAGCTGTTACTAGAAATGTTGTTATAGACGATAGCAAGAATGATATTATGAGGTTTAGCTCAACCAATCAAATGAAACCTATAGGTAAACAGTTTTGTGTTTTTGAATATTTGTATTCTATATTATATCATATGTAAGATATATCCTCTTGTATAGAATTTTACAATACCAATGAAGGGAAATAATTTTTGGGGGACCAAATTAAGAAAAATTGTTATTACATAGTTATCAAAGGTAAAAGGCTTATATTTGATGCACAAGACGCGCGTTACGTCTACATAAGAGAACATAAAAGTATTTGAATTTGCTATTATAAACTTTGGAAATCATTTGAAATTATGGAATAAGTCTCACTCATGGACAGATATGATTCCTTGTCCGAAGGTGGAAATACTTAAAAAGCGTTTCGATTTGATCGGCTCTTAAAAACTTCAAACAACTAATTAACAATTTCATCAGAAACGTCAAGGCCTAATGTTTAAAAGCCAAGGTTGTATAAGACCCGAAACAGTTGAAGAGCGATATGACCAAAACGGACATTTTAAAAGAAATAACCTAATCTATCTAAGGTCAACTTTGCCTGAGTTTTTATAACGTTTGGTTTGTATTACAGTTTTTGTTTTCAAATATGTTGGCCTCAATCATTACTGAACAGACATCATTTAGAGAAATGCGCATCTCACGCAGTGTATTTTCGATTTATCATTTTGAATGTCCCCCTGATATCTTTCGCCCCACTTGTATTCAGGAAACTTGGTACCATTTAATGTGATTAATTTCAGATGGTCAATTCCTCTGCGAGTGGACAGTTATATTTTTATTTTATCAGGTTTTCCTTTTCACAGATTTTCTTTTGTCATCATCTAAAATGTAATTGAAATCTATCAACAAATAGACAGCGCAAATTAATTAAACAAATAGCAAAAAAAACCCTGAAATAAACGATTTGACGAGGCAAACAATGTATGGATACATTATAATCATCCACATTGTGACCATTATCATCCTGACTTATACAGTAGTCGTCTTGTTTGCTCAGAGTAAATGCTACGTCATCGAAAGTAACGTGATTCCATTTTCCCTCTATAATCTGTATTTGTAAAATAACAAAATAACACTAAAACTATTCCTTGAACTACAGGCAACAAAAGTACTGAGCATTCCGAAAGTAAATGTCCTATTGTAAATCACTTTTCCCCAAAACCAAGGTAATCTTCTTAAACATTCTACAAAAAAGGTAAATTAACAAAAATGCTGAACTTCAAGGAAAATTCAAAACAAAAAGACCGTTATCAAATGGCAAAATCAAAAGCTCAAACACATCAAATGAATGAATAACAACAATCATATCCCTGACTTGATAGAGGCGTTTTATTATGCAGAAAATGGTGGATCAATACCTGGTTTTAAAGCTAGCTTAACCTATCACTTATATGACAGTCGCATAAGATTCCATTATATAAACGACCATGGGTAAATAAAACAAACAGACCTTATTGGCAAAGTTGTTAGAAATTCGGGTACAACATTATACGTACAGATTACATTGATAAATAAGAAGCCACAGTAGCACGGAATTAACTTCCCAAAGTTATCTAAAAGAAAGACTTTAAACTCGTTATCAGGAGTTATTTTGATCCTCGAAACACGCATTGGTTGAGGATATAAGCGTCAGTTTCCGAAGAATTTCCCTCATGCATTGACCATGAAATTTGGTAATCTTGTTAATTATTTCAGTCACATATATATCATATGAATACTGTTACAAAAAATGCTATAATACACTTCTTGTATTTGGTTTTAATTTCAGCAAAACTCAATATGAAATACTATAGGAATTTCTCGCTACATTGAAGACCCTCTGCTGGTTTTTTTTTTCTGTGGTCGGGTTGTTGTCTCTTTGACACATTCCCCATTTCCATTTTCCATTTTATATTGTTTTGTACATATTTACTTTTCATATTTCTTCTGTATTTTATTCTATTCTTACACATGATAGAACACTTAGCTAAGAGTAAGTATATATATGTTTGTACACGTGTTTTTATGTATTAGTATTCATCAATTTTATTGCTACAAGCTTTTCATCGATAATTGCTATATGTTGAAAGACCTCACTAACCGGTACATTCAATCTTAAAGTTAACAG
Organism: Mytilus trossulus; assembly: GCF_036588685.1. Classification (NCBI taxonomy): domain Eukaryota; kingdom Metazoa; phylum Mollusca; class Bivalvia; order Mytilida; family Mytilidae; genus Mytilus; species Mytilus trossulus. The sequence goes on along the minus strand of NC_086382.1, from coordinate 75,085,031 downwards.
TCTCAACTCTTGATAACCTCATTACTAACACATGGTAAATATCAGTTATATATCATTTGTAAGTCTGAGCTAACAATTTACCAAAAAAAAGGAAAACAATTTCAGCAATAATGTTATTATAACCAGATTTGAAGCCAACATAGTATTTTCGAAACATTTAAGGATAGCGATAATCGAAGTGCAGAGACATACATACATTCAGAAGCCGCAATGTTGTTACTCTTTCACAAATAAATGTTTAATATTGAAGCATAGTTTTGGGCTTTGATTTGAACCTCATTTTCTACATTAGAAAATGCCTGTACCAAGTCAGGAATATGACAGTTGTTATCCATTTTCTGATGTGTTTGGACTTTTGATTTTGCCTTTTGATTTTTGATTTTCCTTTTTGAATTTTCCTCGGAGTTCAGTATTTTTGTGTTTTTACTTTTTTTGTATATATCCTTATTTCTTTGATTTGCTTGGAATGTTTAAATGTTATGGCATTTGTTTATTGCATAAATATGTGCATTAAGATGCATGGTATTTTAGAAATGTGTTGTTATTTTGTATCCACTTGTTTTGCCATTTTAGTCAATTTTATACCTATAGTTTGAATGCAGGGATTTTTTATTGTCCATATATATGTCCCTACTTTGCTTATGAGACTGATGAAAAAAAGTATAACAAAACAAAGAACTTTTACATTCATTTGTCTATTGTAAATTTGAAAAGGTAAAAGTCCATATAAACTGACAAAATCAAATAGTCAAATTGAAACATGAAAATGTCCGCTGAAAATAATTCCGTAGAAAAGTATTGAATTGATCTTTCCGACGCATTATTTTCATCTCTACTCCCTGCGTCCGTTTTGTTTTTTGGGGAAAATACTAAAATTGGGCAATAATTTCAACGAAAAGACAAAGTTAAGGCGTGTTTGACTTGACTATAATGTCTTGAAAACGTATAGAGCAAAAGTATTTAAGTTACCATCTCGCTTCAGATTCTATTGTTTTTATATATTCAAGTAACAGGTTGGCCTAATAACAATAAATAAAGACAACAGTAGTATACCGCTGTTCAAAACTCATAAATCCATGGACAAAAAACAAAATCGGGGTAACAAACTAAAACCGAGGGAAACGCATTAAATATAAGAGAACAACGACACAACACCGAAACGCAACACACACAGTAACGGACCAAGCAACAGACAAAACATCGCGAGAATAACAAATATAACATCAAAACCAAATACATGAATTTGGGATAGACAAATACCGTGCCACGTCTTTTCTCAATACCTCAAAACAATGGCCATCTTCCTGACTTGGTACAGGACACTTTTAAAGGGGAATAAAAGTGGTGGGTTGAACCTGGTTTTATGGCATGCCAAACCTCGCACTTTAATGACAAAGTTAAATATAACATTGAAATGACAACATAATATTACAGGAATACAATACAAATAAAAAAGAGAACATATTAGACAAAGAAAAGCATGATTAATAGATAACAAAAAGCATCAGGTTTAAAATTCAATACGCCAAAAACTCGTCTTGTCCACACAAGATTCACCAGTGACGCCCAGATATAAAAGATCGAAAATGAAAAAAGTACAAAGTTGTACAGCACTGAAGATCATAAGTTGAAAAGGTTTTGCCAAATACAGCATTGTTTTAATGCCCGGGATGAGAACACTATTATATAGAACGATTCATGCTATTGCAAACAGTAAATTTTAACAAATGAATGTGAAAGATATATTCATAATGAAACTAAAGTATAAACTTATTACAGAAAACTAAACCCGAATACATGATGCCAAGTTCAATACAGCATAGACACACCAGAATCAGTCCAGGCGTCAACGCAATTAAAAAAAATGACGTCACGTACGATGGCGAAAAGGCAAACGTTATGTCACATTTGAATTTATGAAATTTAGAAACAGCATGACGTCACACATGAAAAAATATAATTTAAAAGTGAGCTAGAATTGGGATTGCTTTAAGATTATATTAGAACTAAAAACTTATAATTCATTTAATAAAACAAAATGCATATTGCAATACTTATTAATAGCAATTAACTGTAATATATATATGCCCAGATTGTTATAAATCCAACTTCAAACGTAATTAATCGTACAAAATTAAATATGATTAATAAAGGCGTTGATTAATTTTTCTTTCCGTAACATCTAAATTTAATAAAAAGACGTCAACACATTTGACAAAATGAGAAGATGAGAATTACAAATATAACATTAAACCTATAAACTAAATACATGAATTTGGGATAAACAAGTACAGAAACACGTCTTATAGTAATACGAATTCCCATTCAGCAAAACAGTCACAATCGGGAATAAGTCACGTTTGGTAATTAAAAGATTAGACGACATAATGACAAACCACAATCTACCATGTGGTAAAAATGCCCATAGCTAGTTTGGTTAAAGAGACATCATATGGATCCACCAATTCGTGATGGTGTCCATCAAATTTACGGAGTGTCAATTTTAATCTGTCCTCCTCATAACTTTGATGGAGCAGTTTCTGCGTAAGGAGCACACTCCTGTATATGAAGTCCGTATAGTGTGAACAAGCACGTGAATAACGTATCAATTGTGATATGTAAACACCATACGAAGGGGCAGAGGGTATGTTACTGCTAGGAAATGGGAAATTGATAATTGGGAAGTTGAAATCGTCCCGTTTATCATAGATTGTCGTGTGAAGTCGTCCATCTACGTCAATATTTAGGAAAAGATCAAGGTATGAAGCAGTCCTTTTAGTATCAGTAGTATCCTTAATTTCAAGTTCACTAGGATATATGAGATGTAAGTATTGGCTAAAGTATGGGTTGTTCAATGACAAAACATCATCAATATATCGGAAAGTAAAATTAAAGAATTTCGCAAGGTGCTCTTTCTTTTGTCTTTTAGAAGGTTCTGAATAAATTCTGCTTCATACGAATACAAAAACAAATCAGCCAGCAGGGGTGCACAATTAGTACCCATTGAAATACCGACTGTCTGTTGAAATATAAATCCTCCAAACTCAACAAATATATTGTCGATCAAAAAGTCCAGCATTTTAATAATATCATCTTCAGTATATTTTCTGGAAGATTCAGTGTCATTCTTTACAAAATATGAATTATTGTATCCAAAAACAAGAAATTTGTATCTACGATTCCCATTTTTATAGAAAAAGCTCTGTTTTATGAGATGGCGAAGTCGATCTTTCAACTGAGCATGAGGAATAGTAGTGTATAGCGTAGAAAAATTAAAAGTTTTTATGTTGCTGCAAAATTGCAAAGATTGTGATCGAAGGTTACATTTACTGTACTAATCAATGATATACTAGTATATGGGTCAAAATAAACAAACATTACTAAGATCATTGTAAGGCCAACTAAATTTCTTTGTTCTTGAGCATGATGAGATGTTTTAAAATTATTAAAAAATGAACAAGAAGATGAGAAGTCGTGCTACTCTTACTTTCCTTTAATCAATGCAAAAAAGTTAATATAAGTGAAACATAATTGGTTAAAAGTTCATGATGTTAGGGCTAAAAACAAAGAAACCTTTAGGTGGTCTTAATAATTCGATTAACTGCAGGACAGTATCATCTTTAAACTTTTAAGGGAAAATCGTGAAAATCATATTTACATTTCTGCAAATTGATTGATTTATAGATACATTGTTGCTAGTTAATGTGCAACTATTCAGAGTATCAATGATTTAGAATAGAAATGGGGAGTATGTCACCAAAGAGCAGATAACATCCTTGTCTAGGACTGGAATAAGTTCAACGCATCATAATCATATGTACAAGATGATACTGCATAAATGTTAACAAAACCGATATTGTTTATTTTCAGAAAGAACAAACATGCAATCATGCAAATCAAATTTTTAAGTGTTTAAAAGTGTCATCTGGTCAACAAATGTGCAAGTTGCAGTGTCAAACAACTTCTGCATCTCACCACTGGCACATCTGGAATAATTTCCAGATTACCATTTCTATAGTCCTCTTTAAGTTTATATGTGTAAATTGCAGTGGGTGTAGTAGTATCTTCCACATCTTTGTCATATATAATGTTATAAAAGTCAGGAAATCCTTGAACAACACTAATAACTCGACCATTCCATTTTCCGTCTTCAAAAGTATGTACAACTCGTTTCCCAACAAATAATGGAACATTCTGAGATTTTCTCTCAGACCCTACACCTTCACCAGCATCTTTAATCAATTTCAACACATTTTCTGTTAATTTGTCAATTGAGTGAGCTTTACCCTTTTCGGTAACATGATAAATCTTTTTATCACTTACACTTTGCTTAAGCACCTTTTGTCTAAAGCGAATTTGGGAAATTAATGCTTTCCTCTTTTCTGACACCCCAGGTATTTCCTCCAATATCGTACCTACTTGATCCCTGTTTTGCCATAAGCCAAAGTAGATAATGTCATTTGTATGTTTGCTCTTTGCTTTTAAGACCGCTTTTTGTTTTTTCTCCAATGCAATTTGCTTATCCTTTAACTTTTGCTTTCTGTGCTCTGTAATTTCTGCTAACCTTTTTCTGTACTTAACACGAATTTCCCTTCCTTCCTTTATACTGTCATTGAGAAGCTTTTCTCTTTCTTCCTGTGATAATGTTTCTAGCCAATCGGATGACTTGTTAAATACAAACATTAAGAATGCTTCATTTGAAATTGTAGAAGCATTTGGCCTATACCTTAGAAAAAAATCCAACATACCAAATACGCGCTCTGGCAATTTATTATGTGGAATAACAGATTTAGATTCATTTGTGTTGGCTCAAAGAATTTTCCACCAGGCAGTTGCTCCTTCATTGCTCTTTCCAGAACGCCATGTAATCCTTTAAATGCCATCTGTGCAAAAGCACATGCCTTTTCATCAATGCCATTTACAGGTTGGATAAGGTTATCAAAAATTTTGTCTTTTTCCATGAGATCATCAGAGAACGGATATTCTTCTCCACTAACAAATGAATTTGCATCTTTACTCATTCTCTCTAAATATTGCAAAAGTGCAAAATAGTTTTCATTTAAGTGTAACACATGTTTATTACTTTCAATTAACCTCCAAAGAGGAGCAGTAATTAATTTTGAAATTAACCCCAAAACTTTACAGCAAGTAATTATGTATGTTTTTTTCACAAGTTGTAATGTTAGTTTGTGCAGTTTGTTTTTTGCTCCATGTACACTTTCGAAGAAATTAAGTATCCTTGGATGATGATAATAGGCGATTTGTCCCATTAAAAATATAATATTAAATCTATTTCCACGAAAATCAACAAACAGGACTTTCTCGTTTTCGTTCTCTACATGTGTTCGGAAAGAGCTGTAACAACCACTTTTTTCGTCTACACCACGACCAAATCATTTACCACAAAAACGCAAAAAAGATATTGTTTTAGAATCAGTAGAGAATACTTGGATTTCTGGTGCTTCATCTTCATTTGAAAAATTGTCTTGTAAAGAAGACTCAGTTTCTTGCATTTTTTCAAATAACTTTAAAATAGGAGACAGACACTCAGCAAAATTGACTAACAAATGTAGCCCACCAAAAAAATTGTTAACTTTAGATGTCATTGATCTTTCAGCATCTGATAATTTGTTCCAATTACTAATAAAGTTTGGCATGATGTCTAATCTATACTGCTCAAGAAGGTCATTAAAAGCAATATTAGTTTGCGCTTTGTCAGACATAAAGTCCCGAATGTTGCATAAAATACTATGCCCTGGAGATATTATATTTTTTTGTCTGTTTTGTTCACATATATCAGATATGTCGTCAAGTATGTTTTTAAATACATCCAATGTCATACTTGCAGCCTTATCTAACATGTCCCTTAACCCAAGAAAGTACACATTTTTGTTTTCGTCACTAAGTAAAAAAGTTTGATAAGTCTTGCCAAATTTTCTAGTCTCATCGTCATGCAAACATGTGTTTTTTTGTCCAATGAGTGTTGTCCCTATCTGTTTTTGACCAATGGCAATTTTCTCTGCAATTATATTGTCAACAGTTTTTCGGGATGGTACAGCATTTGGGCATTTATTTGCAAGTTTCAATACTTGTTTTATTACTGATCCAACATTTTCAGAAGATACATTGTGGGAGGTTAAATTCATAATACATTGTCGAGTCTGTGGAGTGTACCTATTACTTTCTACATCAAAAAGGCTCAATTCTGAATTGTCCTGCAAAAGTGTGTGCAAGTAGTCACGTTCTTCACTAATACTTCTGATGCTAGTTTCAAGATCTGTCAAGGACTCTTTTTCCTCCATAGAATGTAGTTGATGCAAGTTTTTCAATTAAATATACTTCATCTTGAGACTTACTCTGCTCAAATATTTCTAACGCAGTTTTAACATCTAAATTATAAGTCATTTTAATTATTCAGTAGATATCTTCCACTTAAAAATATCTACATATGTACAAAATCAGTCATCAATAATTTTTCATACTGCATTCATGTATCTGTCACGCATGACAGTATTTCTCAAATTCTAACCTCCTGTCGTCCAGAGCATTAAGTAAGGATTTCTCTATTTTGTTGATTAAATAATCTGTTAATTCTTTGAATAGCTTTTCTTTGAAATGAATCTTCTCTGTTTTTATTAAGTATAAGTCCAGTTCATCTCTTAGAATGAGGACTTTAGTGTCTAAATCTCAACAAAACCAATTCCAGACATCGTGTGCATCTCCATTTCTTAATATGACTTGGTCTATATAATCTACCAAACTTACCGCTTTTTTTAAGATTTCTTGAGGCAGGACGTCTAAATCATCAAAGCAGGTTTGAGTCCGTGCGTTCCTAGTTCGAACATAAGTCTGTACCCAACAAGTTCTGGTTGATATGTCATCCGTGTTTGTTGCTGCATCAGAGCACTCTTTTTCTGCTGACTGCATGGATGGTTAAGACGTACCTCAATAAACTGAAAGAAATAACATTTTGTGATGTAAAACGATACTTGTTCTCTTGCACCAAGATATATTAACCTATTTTGAACATGCACTCACACCAAATAAAATGTTTATAGTTAAATGAAGGAAAAATTACCAAAATTAGATACATACAACATAGGTAGGGATTTATTTGTTACATTAAGTCTGTAGTGTATAACATGTACATGTATGACACACTATTGGAGCAATATTCTGACTGAAATACATCAACTCAACTGAACTTCTCAAGTTCATGAAAACATACCCCCTCCCTCTTTTAACACACTTTGTTGGGCTCACCACTGACGGCTCTGTGATCAGAAGTTATAATATCCCTGAACTTAATGTATTATTCGTCATGATTGCGTCTGATAACATTACTTCGTTGTCTACAACCACTTTCCGCTGTTAATCTACTAATTTCTTACCAAAATATTGTCATTCACTGGGCGCCGCCATATTGAATCCAAAGCGAGGCTCTGATAACGGGAGTTTTCTTCAAATACTTGATATGAAAAAAATAAGTATTTCACACGATTCCGTGGATGAAACACAACAACATTTGACAGAAATATGCATTAATAATAAATATTTCAACAAATATATGTTTCAGAGGCGTAATAATTAAATCTCTACAAGAAACAACAAAGTCTTACCTTCAAATTTTCGTAATTTTCTTCTCTTTCAAATTCTTTCTACCTCGTGGCTGATTACACGTGCTTTATTATTAACTGTAACCGTTCGTAACCCTTCGTTGCGCTGCAACCGCTCAGATTCTATGTAAAACGACGTAATTGGTACCAACAAACCAGGATTGAAACCGGAGAAAAGACCAGAAATATTCCGGATATTTTCTACAAGTCAAACAGAGTTATCTACCTTACCATTTCCGTCCCTACTGTTTGGTAACACTGATAGGTGATTAGAAATCAGTAATTAAAATTATAACGGCAATCATCCTTATCGCACACATCTTTGAAAAGACTGTCTTTATTTAAATTGAAACGTAATCAGTTGAAATAATATTGATAATACCTTTCTAATGAGTCATAACAACATTTAAGGTGTGCTCGAATAGCAAATTCTAACTAAATGCAATTGACGACATACTTTTCAAGTGGATTTTAGAAATGCTTATCTTAAAAAAAAAAAAATCCTTACAATGGCTTCCATTTTAACGATTGTAAAAATTAGCTTGCGGAATTGAGAGATAACTTTGACGAAGTAGAATCCAAACTGTGACTATATGACAATTGTTCTACTAGAAGTTTTTAAATTCAATGATTCAAGACATTGATGCTTTTAAAACATCGGCAACGGAATTTGAATAATTTATTTTTTCAGTATGTATTTCCAGAAAAAGATAAGGAGAGTGCCTTTTTCTCACTCAATTTGAAGTATCAGCTCTCTAATCCTCTCTAGCAAAACATTTCTGTTGTAATGATCGAAATAGATTACTTAAATAATATATTATAAAATCATGCAAAAACTAACATGAAATCCACATGACATGTAAAGGATATAACCAACATCAGTAACACGTGGATCATGCCCATCACACCGTACATGTATATGATACATTTCTGATAATCACATGAAGGTTGGTCCCTAAAAACACGATGGTTGCTCATAAAAAGTGACAGTTCAACTCCGACATAAATTTTCAACTAGCAGAGTTTATTTGAAATTAATCTATGTAACATATTACATATCTTCTTCCTGGACAGGCTAGAAACATTGACTGCTGGGTGTAAATAAAGGCAACAGTAGTATATACTGATGTTCGAAAGTCATAAATCGATTGGGAAAAAAACAAATCCGGGTTACAAACTTCAACTATATGAGGAAAACAAGGAAAAGCAGAAACACTAAAGTGCAACAAAAAAAAACCGACAATATAACACACAGAAACAAACTATAAGATAACAACTGCAATTTTCCTGACTTGGTACAGGACATTTTAAGAAAAAATGGTGGGTTGAACCTGGTTTTGTAAGTCATTAATACAACGCATTTTAAATACAAGGCTTATTACTGGCCTAATGAACTATAGACTATATTATTTTCATAATTTGATAACAATAATAAAAGAGCCATATTGATTTGGCCATATGCATTCGGACCCCGTGCTTTAAACCTTTCAATTGTTAATGAGTAGATTTAACATACATAAAAAAAAATCAAAAATAAGAAAGCAATGAATGAGGTTGTTACATTTAATATATGCCTTTCTGTGCATCTTTGTTTGTTAAGTATTTGTTTGTTTTTATTGGTATTACGATACTTGTACTTGTACATTCTGTCATTATTGTTTATGATATTCTCGTATTGTTGTCTTTCATTTTGCTTATGTGCTGTATCTATATGTCTTTTGGTGTTACTTCGAAATCTCGTTTGTTGCTCGTCTTTCATTTTTGCTATGTGTTTTGTCTATATGCCTTTTTATGGTTCTTTGTTACATATCTGACGTGGCTCTGTACTAATACATCCCGTCATTATGTTATTGTACTATGGTAAATTTTTGTATTTTTGTTTTTAATTTTTACCAATATGATTGGTCTGTATGCTATTTTGTGCTTCTTTGTTAAATGTTTGTACATTTCATTACTAGTTAGGATTATAGCACTATTTGGACTGCTGTGTTATTGACATGTTTACCTATTATGTCTGTTTATTTTGTTCAAGCATCGTTGCTGTCAATATAATTGAATTTAATGCAACTGTGATACAAGCTAAGTGATAGGTTGAGCTAGCTATAAAATCAGGTTCAATCCACCATTTTCTACACACGAGAATGCATGTACCAAGTCAGGAATATAACAGTTATTATCCATTCGATAGATGTGTTTGAGCTTTTGATTTTGCCATTTGAATAGGAACTTTCCGTTTTGATTTTTCCTCGGAGTTCAGTATTTTTGTGATTTTACAATTTACTTTTTTTTACAACAGACAGCCGTTTCCTAAAAAAAAGACTTCAAAGTGTTGCTCGAATCAGAATATTTGAAAGTCCATATCAAGTTCGATGTTGGTTGGTCATTTAAGCCCCAATTTCGTAAAGGTTTTGCAAAATTCAGGAAACGTAATATATTTCTTGTCTTGAACAAGTTTTTAGAACCATTAAATTTAGTTTTATAAATATTAAACTGAAAAATATGAACACATCAATGATATTTCATGTCAACTTAGAATGCTGACTGCTTCGCTGTCACTTAAACCTATAAAAACGTTAGACGTTAAAGGTAATATCAGCTTAATATGTTGAGCAAAACGAGTTAAACTACCACTTAAGACGCAAAAAAGGTATGATAGAAGGTATCATACGAACAGACATCACACGGATAGAAACCTTTCACATTATATACAAGCACCATGGTCATGCATCATATATAAAGAGTAATGTTGTTAACAAACATTACAATCACACAAAGAAAGAAAATAACCAAAAACTTTCATATGTTTATAGTGTATTTCTTTTTGGAAACCTTCCCTTGCGCTATGCACACACAACGACACAATTGAAATGGATAAAGACCTGTGTCTTGTATAATTTTAGGAAAACATCAATGACTTTCTTTACCCTATGACCAGGCAATTTTATTTTATATAACTTTATCGTAAATTCTTTCGAAAGACCATTTTTTTTTACAATTACCAAGCATACAAAGTGTACATTGTAAACGGGCTTTGCTAGCTTTGGCGCAATTCAGATAATTTGTTATGGTTTCAATGCTTTTTAGCTAAGTAATTCACATGGCCTTCCAATTATTTATATTTGAGTGACATTGATGAAATTTTACGTCATCGAAGCTTGTGTTTGAATTTATATATCTTGTGTTTTCTATTACTTTTATATTTTTCTTCTGTGTTTCTGTGAAGGACAAATTTCAAAAATCTATTGGTGCAATTGTTATTTATTAAAATGTATACATGTTCGACCGATTGTTAAACTAGATCCTGGTGGAAAGTTCGGAGGTTATGGTGTAAATCTTGATGGTGGAGACAGGTACAAAAACTATAGAACAGTATGTAAGTAATAAAACGAATATGAGAATATGTAGCTGGGTGAGCAGAATACGATAAACAGCATATAACACATATGGCTGTGGGCATGATTATTTGAGAATTAAATGATCGATTGGTTGTTAGCGTTTTAAAGCCACTTTGTGACTTTTCCGGGCGGCCAGTTTTTGTTTTTTATTGCAGCCGGAGTGCCCGGAGAAAACTTGACAATCCTAGTCAATTAAGATTAGAGGCGAGTGCGTGCGGGTTCGAACCCACAATATTAGTGTTTACAGTAGTATAACTACTGAGACCACTTGGCCGCATAGTCCCCGGGGAGAATTAAACATTCAGTTGATAATACACAAACGAAACAAATCAATAGTAAAAGGTGAGGCGTACTTACCAGACTTACAAATACATGAAATAGGTCAAGTCTTATATTTACCAGCATTTTAAAGAGTTGTTTATAACAAAATTAGCGAAACCTCTGAAAGATGTAAACATGTGAACATCTTACCTCAATAACATATTAACAACATATCGAAGTTCATCTAATGTTAAAGGATTGATTAATTTCCAAGTTTCCACACGTTTGCCCTTATTGATATCAGTATGGAATGATGTATAAGAGAGAGCGTAAGAAAAACCAGTTCACAGCATACATAATTTTTATATATATAAGAGGAACTAGAATAATATTAATTAAAACAATATTAATTGATGTTTTCAGATACCGAAAGTAACCTTTTTTGGGCCGGAAATCCAGTAACTTTATACTAGATCAATTTATTTGCAAAAAATAGTCATATTGTTCATCGTTTTAAAAAACAAACAAATTATTAAACGAAAACCCCATTTTATCCTTCTATACAAACTCACTTAATATATACTTGGAGGTATTTAATCTTCCTATATCTTTCTTCCTTATATAATGCTAGGCACATACCAATATATTGTATTTTTTTAGAACTTTTGTAGTACTTATAATACATTTAGAAAAGCAGCATATGAAATCGTTTACATGAGTTTTAATAAACAAATTTATATATAAAAAAACACGTGCACAAGAGATGGCATATTATTTATGTTAACCTTGGATAATGTATCATTCTGAAACTTTATTGGCAAACACCTAAACACATCACATGTATTTATACCCTATCTTTTACACTATTTTTAACAAAAGTTTATATGATTTCAGTACTACAACCACAGTATTTATTTGAGGAATATGGTAACCACCAGTCATCGACTACAGCTACTTCAACCAAAACCTACCTTCCAGCAACATCTTCAGGCAAATAGAATTGAGAATGGAAATAGGGAATAGGTCAAAGAGACAACAACCTGACCGAGGAGCAAATTTAGCCCAAGGCATCCAATGGGTCTTTAGCGCATCGATAAAATCAAACACCCGGAGTCTGGCTTCAGTTGGTCCCTTTACAAAAATGTGTACTAATTGTATGCAAATGGATGTCACTAAACTCCGAATAATATAAATGAACTAAAATTTAAAAACACAAAATACAAGTCTAACAAACGCCAGAGGCTCCTGACTTACTTGGTTGGTTAAACAGGTTTTGTGATATACCAATATACCAATACCTCTAGTCAATGTGAAATAAACAACCATACAGCAATACGCACAGTTAACTCAGTTTAAAAGAATTCCGAGTTCGATGTCAGAATCACTAAAAGAAGAAACTAAGCAAAATTACAATGAAATATAATTTAACAAAGAACTACTAGCACTCACTGACATTCCAGCTCCAGACCTCATTAATTTGATTGAAAAATTATATCTCTATCATATGAAAATCAATCACAATCCCTCCCGTAAGGAGTTTAGTATCAAATCATCATAAAATATATGCGAAAACATAACCGGTATCATGACAACAGCTCCTTTTAGAATGAATGTTTTTATTTTCGATGTGTTTCTATTTTTAATTCAATATGAGTAATAAGAACCTTTATCAATTTTATTTTCATTTGTGAAATAAAAAAATGTAAAATTTTACTTTTTCATGCTTACAGTTTACATTTTTATTTTATATTTTTCCTCAGAAGAAGTTCAAAAACAAATAGCAGAAAATAACCCTTTTTCTTTTGAAATGACTGGGCTAGTGAACAATACATCGCAAAATACAGGTACGACAAATTATTCTAAATAGAAACTTAAGATGTATTTAAGATAAGAACAATATTCAAACATCATAACATCAGAACGTCAACTCTTTCAAGTACGCTTAAAATATGTATTAACAAATGGTTTGGAAATATAGTAACGTTACATTGACAATAATGTGCGAGCAAAACAAACAGATATAATAGGTGTACAGCAGTCAACACTGTAATGAATCTTAACCAGCATAAAAACAAACAGAAAACACATATAGACAAAGTACAAAAGCAGTAGTGAAACACAAAATTTCAAAACTGATCATAGCACTTTAACACAAAGGCGGAATGTATAAATACCGATCCACGTTCAAAGATTATAATAAAAGTCGAATAAATAGTAAAGGTAAAGAATATATAAGACAAATTGGGGAAGGTTAACACGTAATTGAGATGATAAACAACGTCAGTACTTACAAGCTTTATTTCAAGACAACCACATATAATCTGTGCTGTTGATTAGAAATATCTATCAAAAAGGTCTTGGTATCTTCCTATGAAATATTTTAGAAACAGGAGAAACCGTTCTTTATCATAACTGTGGCTCATAAGCCTTCTGCACTGCTGACGTTTTTTACAGTCTTGATTAGTAGCTGCAAGCTCGCGATTACTGAATGAGTTTGGAAATGCATTTTATATATGCAGGTGAAGTCGGTATATTTCTGCGAATGTGGTAACTAATTTTTAATTTCAAAATTAAAATCATCTCGCTTGTCATATATTCTGGTATTGAAATGAACGATTATGTCAGATTGGGGGTATAAGACTAACAATGAGGCAGAGGAGGCCGTGTATGTTGTTTCGTGAATTTCCATATCTGAAGAATATTATTAATTTCATAGTGTCGTAGTTACGTAATTAAGTCACTAGCACACTTTGTAACGAATTTATCTTACCGACTATCTTAACATGTGGTATTTAGACTAGTGGCCTAGAAAAGTGATTAACTGTCCAATATCGTTAGTTTTAAGAACTACTTCCATTGGTCTATACAAAAATAAATGCCAACAATAACAACTTGTTAGCTTTAAATGAGTTTTATTAATTTATTCCAATCGTTCATCATCATGATTTCATTGTCTGTTGAAACCTTTAAAGATTTTTCCTCAACACCTTGTCGTTTTTATAAAGGGACGTAACAACACTACTAACCGTGTAATGAAATTAGCCCCGCCTCCCTACTAACCTAATATGGAATATACATGCACTCCACGCGGTTGCTTGTAACCAATCATATTCCTAGAAATGTATAGCAGGTAGGATAAATTAGAAGAACACAATCAGTAAAGTTTTGATTGTTAATGAAAACAACATCAACAATAAATTGTATGTATCTGAATCTTTGATTTTCTTGTTTTTGATAAGGGTCTTCATGACCTCATATGAAAATAAGAAGAGGTCGATTAGGAGAGGAGCAACGATAGGTCCCATTGGAATTCCAACAACTTGCCGTAAAAGTCTCCAAATTCGACAAATATGTAGTTGAAACAATGTTCTGGGGCTTGCATTTCTTTGATAGAGATTATCTGCTTACAAGGAAGCTATTGAAGAAGTGCAAAAGATACCAGCGGGACAGTCAAACTCACAGATCGAAAATAAACCAACAATCATAGCTTTAAAAGAAAAAGACAAACAGATAAACAACAGTCTACAAAACACAACATTGAAAACTAATGACTAATCAACATGAACCCCATCAAAACTGGGGGTGATCTCATGTGCTCTGGAAGGGTAAGCAGATCCTGCTCCACATGGGGCACTTTATGTAACCAAGAGTTTCAAGTGGTGAATTTGAAATCATTCTTTCGATATTTTACGGACCTCATCACCATTAGTTGACCATAATGAACATCTGATTCACATATGACGACGGATATGTTGTAATTGTAAACAAAATGTCGTCCTCTTTTCAACGAAGTATACTTTTCATCGGATTCGTACGTACTTGAGTAATACAACGGGTAGAATTAACTTACTGCAGTTTAATTTTTATGAATTCGTTTTCGTTTGGTCTTTTTTCTTTTAATCGTGTTTCGTTTTTTTGTTTGTCTGGCAATGGTATAGTCCGGTTTTGTTTTTTCATATCCTCTTTGTATCCTTCGTCTCTTCTTTGTTGATTTAAGACAAGATAGATCGATCAAATACATGTTAATCTTACCATATCCTTCATCTGCCTGTCGCAAGTCAAGTCTGTTAGCATGTGGTTGTCGCTTGTTTCTGACTGCCATAATCATAATTGTTTCTCATTGTTATTTTAGTATTAACTGCGGTTTATTTTGCATAATTCAGATCGCTTTGTTTTTTTCAGTGGACGTACGAATGGGAAAGGAAAGCACAACGCATGAGTCTTTTTTATTGTTTTCTACCAATGTAGAAGATACTACGACAATGATTACAATGTCAGGTAAAATTATCACGTGATATGAATTGTTTTCGGGTAGCATAAGATGTATAAAACATTCTTAATTTGTTAACTTATAACTACATACAGTAACACAGCGTCGACAACACTTCGGATGCATTATAAGTCAACAGGTATCACTAGCTCGTTGCTTTTGTACTAACGTAGTATTACTTTCTTATTGAAATTTTCACAATTGAAATATGTTTCAAATTAGTATATCCTTTTCATTACCTGGTTCTTGTGTCCTTTATACACAATTCAGTCTGTGATATCAATGAATATAAGAACAGCATCGTGTATCATATTTTGACTTTCAGTCACAGTCGAATTTGTAGCTAAGTGTGCATGATCTATTATATTCAAAATAACATGTGTACTTTATTCTATTAACCCATTTTGTCCTTGATTTAAGTTGTCTTTTTGACATTGTTTCACATATTGTATTAATATCATTTTCATAGAAAAATCAAATTTATTCGTTCAGTGTATGTTCACGACGTTTTTGTGAACATTACTTTTTGATCGAGTTAATCCAATCATTGATATTGTATAGTATGTCTTTCTATGTTGTAAGTTTATATAACTGTTTCAAGTAAGGGTGGGGGTTGCCGCCTGTTAGTCGTTTAAATCCGCTGCATTTGTTCCCATCTGCAGCCCTGAGTCAGGAACCTGTTGTTCAATGATTGTCGTAAAATGATGTGGTTCACATTTTTTTCTCGTTTATTTTTATAGATTATACCGTTGGTTTTCCTGTTTGAATGGTTTTAAATTTATCATTTTGGGGCCATTTATAGCTTGTTGTCTGATGTGAGTCAATGATTCGTGTTAAAAGACGTATTTTGACCAATAATAATTTACTTCTTACACGTTGTGATTTGGAAGGAGAGTTATTTCATTGACACTCATACCACATCTTCCTATTTCTATATCATACTTAGTATTATCTATACTACATATACCTATAAAGAAACAACACAAACTCAAATATCAATTTGCCGACAGCCCGACGTATTTGATGGACGCCGGGTGTAATATTATAATAACAAATACAATAGTGTTTCTAACAACAAATGACGAACATGTCGTAATTCAATGCTTCTTTACATTATGAATGAACATTCTCTCTTAAATCTTTCCAAAATATTTCCCTCACGGACAGCCCTCTTTACTTCGAACCTCGAGAAAATATAAGTATATGTTTTACTACGTTTTAGATACGTTTAAATGTGTATTTGAGACGGTCTTCAGGAATCAAGAATGCTTGTTTCCTTGTACTTTTGAGAAATTAATCTTTTTACCGATTAACAGATTGATCTGACCAGTTTTTGGAGTCTTTTTTTAAGTTAATTTTTGGAATTTGCCTTAAACTTTAAATATTTCCCGTTACTGGGGCTCTATATCACTGTGCACGAAATCAATTGCTTAATTCGTGTCATATAATTTGTTTAAGCAATGGTTAACACTACCATTAACTACAGCAGTACACATATTTTGACTATTTTATTTATTGTGTCTGTTTAGTTAACGCATCATTGTAAATATAACGGAATTTTATGAGACTGTCATCAAAGTGAGAGGGTTATCGCAATAAAACCAGGTTTAATCCACCATTTTCTACATTTCAAAATGCCTGTACCAAGTCAGGAATATGACAGTTCTTGCCCATTTGTTTTTGATGCGTTTTGTTTTTTGATTTTGCCATGTGGTTATGGACTTTCCGAGTTCAGTATTTTTGTGATTTTACTTTTTTCAAATATTATTTTTACTTCAAGATAGAGTCAAACTTAATAGTTATCATGCGACTTCGTTTCGTTTATGCATTCGGCATCAGTCACTTTATGTTTTTTTAAGTCGTGTTTCAAATTCAAATTGAACATTTTATGATACCTTGTGGTAATATATTCCTCACATCGTATTCTAGTATTTATATTTACGGAAATCAGGTCGGCACAGAATTCACTCGGGACAGGCACATACAATCTGCTCGCAATACCCTTTCTGATGTTCACATTAGTGTAATCTCTTGAAAATCAGTACATCGCGTTATCTAACAATTTACTTTAAAATTTATAATAGTATATTTGTAGTGTATTCCTGATCACAAGAGTTAAATTAAACTCCGAAACAGTGGTGACATCTGGCTACGCTTCTTTTTTGTAGAGAAAGGGAAGTATGACCCGAACGATAACGCTGTAAGGAGTTTGGAGTTAAATAGCACCGAAGATGTAAAATTCTCAGGTCACATTGGTATGTTTCATCTCGTTTTTATACGCCCGTCAAAATTTTGACGGGACGTTTTATGGTATACAGATGTCCGGTGTCCGTCTGTCCGTCTGTCCGGGGTAAACATGTCGCACCGTAACTTGAGAACGACTTATCCAAATTTCATGAAACTTAATATAGTTGTTTCTTATGATGGTCAAATGATCTGTATACTTTTTGGTGAAAATCAGATTTATACTTTTTGAGTTACGGCACTTTGTAACTAAAACAGGGGTGTGGTTTTTTGTCACATGTCGCACTGTATCTCAAAAACGATTCTTGATTATTGCTTAAAACTTTACACACTTCGTAGTTATATTAATCTTAATATCTGTATACTTCTTGGTGATGATTCAAAATTTCATTTTTGAGTTATTGAGTATTTTGTAAAAAGGGGGAGGGTTTTTTTACATGTCGTGCCGTATCTCAAAAACGATTTATGATTATTGCTTAAAACTTTACACACTGCTTTGTTATATTAATCTAAAGATCTGTATACTTATTGGTGATGATTCAAAATTTCATTTTTGAGTTATTGAGTATTTTGTAAAAAAGGGGAAGGCTTTTTTTACATGTCGTGCCGTATCTCAAAAAATGATTTATGATTATTACTTAAAACTTTACACACTTCTTTGTTATATTAATCTAAAGATCTGTATACTTTTTGGTGATGACTCAAAATTTTATTTTTGAGTTATTGAGTATTTTGTAAAAAAGGGGAGGGTTTTTTATAACATGTCGCGCTGTATCTCAAAAACAATTTATGATTTTTGCTTGAAACTGTACACACTTCTTTATTATATTAATCTAAAGATTTGTATACTATTTGGTGATGACGCAAAATTTTATTTTAGTGATATTTTTTTTTTGGTAAAAAAAAAATAGGGTGGGGGGGGGGGTTTCACATGTCCCCCCGTGTCTCAAAAACAATAAATGGTTATTGCTTAAAACTTTCTCAGAAACTATTTATGATTATTGCATAAAACTTCCCCACAAGACGTCGGGCGTATCATTCGCTCATGGCGCAGCTGTTTATTTTATATTGGTGTGTTAAATCGCGTTTCATTTTTTATATTAGTATGATAAATCTCGTTTCATTTTTGAGATTTATATGTTTAATCGCGTTTCATTTTTGATATTGGTATGTTAAATCTCGTTCACTTTCATTTCTTTCAGTACGTTTTAGTCATTCATTTAGAAAATCTAAAATAAACTGACAACGCCATGGCTAAAAATGAAAAAGACCAACAGACAAACAATAGTACACGACACAACATAGAAAACAAAAGAATATACAACACGAACCCCACCAAAAATTAGGGGTGGTCTCAGGTGCTCCGGAAGGGTAGGCAGATCATGATCCACATGTGGCACCCGTCGTGTTGCTTATGTGATAACAAATCTGGTAAATAGTCTAATTCGGTAGGTCACATTCATGAAAGGGAAGGGGATTGTCGATTGGCCAAAATAAAACACGTTTACACGCGCAACAACCTCAATCTGCCTGTCGAAGTATCTAATATATTTGTTGCCGTTTGTTGCTGACTGCCATAATTGTTTCTCATATTTTAGCATTATCTAAGGTTACTTTTATTTTTTGCATTATTCATACATTTTAACTTATTGCAGTGGATGTACCAGGAAAACGTGAAGAACCAAATGAGTCCTTATCCTTTTCATCCTTTATTGAAGACACTGTGACAATGAACACGAGGTCGCCAACTGCTGGTAATAATAATATGATAGGAATTATGTTTCGGAAATATTTGATGTAATAAACATTTGGAATACATTCAAACATCAAGTCGAAGTATAATGAATGCATTTCTACTTAACATGGGGGATGTTGGTATTTTTAAACATTCTGTAGTTGTGTTATTTTGCTATGGTTAGTCTTTGTATTCTTGTCTTTCTTTTTTTCTGGTGTGCTTTGTTTATATGCCTTTTGTCTTTCAGTGTTACATATTTGTTTTGATAGTGATTAAGATTATAACACAATATTGACTGCTATGCCCCTAGTTTTTAACATTTTTCTCTATTATGTGTAAGTTTTTTTCTTCCGCACATGGTTGTCAATATAATGGAATTTTATGCGACTGTCATACAAGTAAGAAGTTTTGCTAGCTATAAAACCAGGTTTAATCAACAATTTTCTACATAAGAAAATGCCTGTACCAAGTCAGGAATATGACAGTTGTTATCTATTCGATTGATGTGTTTGAACTTTTTATTTTGCCATTTGATTACGGACTCTCCGTTTTGAATATACCTAGAAGTTCGGTATATTTGTTATTTGGGGGTTTTTTTTGAAAGAGGGAAGATCCCTAGAATGCATGTATTTTAATAGATCTATTTTATACACAGTACACAAAGTGAGTATTATATCGCTTCTGTGTGAAACAAGTTAAATTAAAATATATCACTAATCAAGAATGTGCTTGCAAATTAATTGTGTCTTTAACCGCATATGATGCTTAAATTTTGTTTTGTGAAGAGGTCTCTGTTGGACAAATTACTCTTGTTTCGAAAAATTGTTGTAAGACCAGTTGAGGGTTTGTCTCGGTACTTTCGAAGTTCCTTAGATTCTCTCTGTTTCATATCTTGATTTGCCTTTCCCTAATCAATTTACGTTATTTGAAGATAGGTTAACTGCTAACGCCTTCATTTTAAAAGCATGTAAGATAAACTGAGCATTTAACTCATTTTAAGAGAGCAAAATGAAAAATGAAATTGTATACAGTTAAAACAGTCCTGGTTTACGGAAAATTTGTATGAAAACAAATTCATTATTCTTTTTCTCTGTCATGGCAGTTCGTCAGTTTGCCATTAATATAAGAAGTCAAAAACCCGGAACTAGTATATAATTAGGACAAATACGATTGTAATAACTATAAAACTCGATATTCGTAGTTAAAATTAAATTTACGCAAAAAGTGAATTCACAAAAATACTGAACTCCGAGGAAAATTCAAAACTGAAAGTCCCTAATCAAATGGCAAAATCAATGTTTACAATTGCTTTAATTAATTTATATTCTTCTTCTGCATTACCCGAGCATACATTAAAAAAATGTGAACAAAGGCAATCATAAACCATAATATTCTATATATATCACATGAAATGTATAGATTTAGGCAACAGTAGTTTACTGTTGTTCGAATCTCATGTATTCAAAAGAAAACTCAATGTTACGAACAATAACTTATATAATTAGGTATTAACACGAACTCAAAACGTAGTTAGACCGGGTGCGTCAATTGGGTTACCCGTTTATGCTATGTATTCATAATCTGGCATTCGAATCCACACTGGGCCAAGATTAGTCCGAGATTACTCTGACGTCCAACGGCTGGTTCTCATTTTTTTCTCGTTTATTTTCTCGCTTATAACGTTGGTTTTCCTGTTTGAATGAGTTTACACTAGTCATTTTGGGCCCTTTATAGCTTGTTGTTTGGTGTGAGGCAATACTCCATGTTGAAGGCCATATTTTGATCTATAATGGTTAATATTTAACATTGTGTTTTGGATAGAGAGTTATTTCATTGGCACTGATACCATATATTCCTATTTTTATATAATATGTAGTAAATGTTTTACTATGATAAGATACTTTTTAAATGTGTATACAACAGTCTTCAGTGATAAAGCATGCTGTTTCCTTGTACTTTTGAGAAATTGTATTTTTGTTACCGATTAACAGATTGTCCTGATTAGTTTTTGGAGTCTTTGTTTAGGTTAATTTTTTGAATTGACCTTCAACTTTAAATATTTCCTGTTATTGGGGATTCTTTTACACTGTGCACGAAACCAAATGCTTAATTCGTGTCAAATAATTTTGTTTTAGCAATGGTTTACACTACCATTGACTACAGAAATTATATTTAAACTTCCAGATGGAGTCAAACTTTATAGTTATCATGCGGCTTCGTTTTGTTTATGCATTCGGCATCAGTAACATTATGTTTTTTTAAGTTGTGTTTCAAATTCAAATAGATCATTTTAGATACCTTTTGGTAAATTATTCCTCACATCATATTCAAGTATTTACTTTTACGGAAATCAGGTCGGCTCAAAATTCAACCGAAACCGAATTTGTAAGTACAGTGTGTAATGGTCATCAATACATACTAATCTCAATATCACTAATTTAACCTTCCTTCCTATCAAACAAATTTGCACTGAACACTCAAAAATGAATTTTTATTTAAAATATAACGTGTTATAAATGGAATATATACGTGTATATCCCGACCTTTTTGCGATTTAATTTAATTTAATAATAGGAAAAAACGTATTGGATCTTGACAAAACTCACAAGACGAGTATGTTTAAATGTGTCAACGTCTAACATTTTTAACAAAAGAGATTGCAGTAAATGGATAAGGATAAAGATATATGTTATATATGTATATAACAATTTTTTTGCAAGTTGATATTATTCACTATAATCTGCTAAGGGTATTCGGGATCAAAAGATTTTAAAGTCCGTTAGGGAGAAGAAAACTTAGGTGAAAATGGTGTGAAAATAAAAAAGATATTGTATTACCAATAAACAAACTCTCCACACCAGAGACCATTTAAACCGTCAACAATGAGCAAACCCGTCACATATACAGCTATAAAAAGGCAACGAAAGAACAAATGTAATACCATTAAAACTAGAAAACTAACGGCATGTTTCATGAAAAGAACAGTGAACAAAAACAAATATGATATACAGCGACAAACGACAACCACTTTATAACATGTACAGGTTCTTAAATCGGGACAGGCACATACAGAATGCGCTCAAAACCCTCTCTCACATTAGTGTAACTGCTTGATAGTCAGTACAAACGCGGTATATAACAATTTACTTTAAAATTTGATATAATATGATATTATATTTGTAGTGTACTCCGGACCAAAAGAGCTATACAGTACCGAAGATGAAGAATTCTCAGGTGAAATTGGTATGTTTAATCTCGTTTATTTTTGATATTGGTTTGTTTAATCTCGTTTATTTTTGGTATTGGTATGTTTAATCTCGTTTATTTTTTATATTGGTATGTTTAATCTCGTTTATTTTTGATAAAGGTACAATGTATGTTTAATCTCGTTTATTTTCTATATTGGTATGTTAAATCTGGTTTCATTTTTGATATTGGTATGTTAAATTTCGTTTAATTTCAGATATTGGTGTGTTAAATCTCGTTTAATTTTTGATATTGGTATGTAAAATATCGTTTGCAGTACGTTTTAGTCATTCCGTTAGAAAATCCCATTTTATGACCTTTAGACATCTTCAGAGATTTGTTCGGACTAACAAATCGTATACGAAATCATGAACTATGGATGCCATAATGTAAACATGGAACATTATTATTTGATTCTATGAATCATTAACGATGCTAACATGTATTCACAGAACAATGTTATTTGACCCGACGTTATCACGTCAAGCTTCTAGAAAGCACACACATCATTGATTAGAATAAAATTTTGTCAGTGTTTTCCAATATAAAAAATTCAATGTTCCTATTGGCTGCGCGCACTCGTAATATGCTTTATTTTTTAGACTCTAACTGATATTTTCCTTCGTCTGTATTAATCTGTACTGCGTTTGAAAAAAATGACGTTTTATGAGCTCGTAAAAGACGTAAACTAAACAAGTATTAGTTATGACACGGCCAATTTCATTGACGTTATATTATAAGTTATATGGTTTGCTACTGATCCCCTACGGATCCATAGAGGGTTAATAAAATCCTTAGGGGGTGAGGCCGTACGCGTATGGTCCAAATACTCATATGGTCCGGAACATATATATAGAAACGAAAAGTTCACAATGAAAAAATTGAAATCATCTGCTCTTTCGTAAAGTTAATCTCTCAACTATTCCTTTTTGTAAATATTTGAATATTAGTCAAGGTATGAGGCAAACTGAACTGTATCTGTGCTTTCTCTTATTTTAATTTTTTTTTCGAATTTTTGAATTAGATGTCATCATCCATATAGCGGAATGTGAAGTTAAAGAATAATGCTAGCTATATTTTAATCTAACTAAGAAGCTCCTGTATGGAGTCTGCTTCATACAATAAACGAGCAATTCGACTAGAAGAGGGACACAGTTTATAGCTTCTGAAGGCATGTTTATTGTTTGTTCAAAAAAGACTTCTTTCAAGCATACCATATGCAGCCAAAATAAAACACGTTTACCCACGCAACACCCTTAATATGCCTGTCTAATAAGTATCTAATACAGTGGCTGTCGTTTATTTCTGAATGCCATACTTGATTTCATATCTGAGCATTAACTTAGGTTAATTTTGATATTGCATATTTCATATATATTTACTTATTGCAGTGTATGTACAAGAAAAACGTGAAGGCACAAATGAGTCCTTATCCTTTTCACAGTTGACAGAAGACACTGTGGCAATGAACACGATGTCGCCAACTGCAGGTAATAATTGAATGATAGAAATTTAGTTTTGCCAATATTTTTTGTAATAAACAGTAGGATTACATCCAAAAATCAACGGATGTTGGTATAAAGGGAAGAAAGATGTTTTTTAAAATACTGAAAGAGGAAAGAGACCTAGAATGCATGTATTTTGATAGATCTGTTGTTTTTTATAAACAGTACTAGAACACACCCATAATTTCGCAGGTCCGTGACTGAATGAAAGTATATAACTATGCGTAAGCCTTATTTTAGTATTGGTATTGTCATCTGATAAAGTCATGCCGATTATAAGTCTTATAACATACACAGTTTTCTCTGCTTTCAAATTTTTCTGTTTGAACCCGTCGACCTTGAACTTATCAATTATTGGTTATATTAATTATTTGGAAAACAAAAGGTCCTGGAATGGAGTATTTTTTCATCAACAGCATTGCCCTATATTAGCTATAAATAAAGTTGAATTCTTTGATTCGCTGTTTTACGTCATGCCCGCTAACAAATTGAAAACTGTACCTATATGCCTTATTTTAAACCCAGTATTCGTATTGTTATCTTAGAAAGTCTTACTGATTAAAATACTACAATAAGGAACAATTTGACAATGTTTGAATTTAGTAGTGTCAACCCTGTGCTTATGACCCGTGTATATAGCAAAATCCTAAACACACCGTTTGGTGGTGCGGCTGTCAGATGCGGAACGTACAGATAATATACGGTAATAGGTAGTAGGTGAATATAATATTGGTATCGGTATTGGATTCGACCCGGAACTTGTTAATTATTGGCAATATTAATTATGTGAAAAACAAAAGGGTCTGGAGTGGTGTAATTTTAATCTACACCATTGTACTATATTATCTATATATAAAGTTGAATCTTTGATTTGCCGTTTTTACCCGATGACTGCTGACAAATTTGACCTCGTTATTTTAGTATGATAGAAACAGTTTATTTTATTTTGCTTCTATGTAAAACATATTCAAATCAAAAATATCACCAATCAAGCATGTTTTTGCAAGTTGATTGTGTCTTTAACCGCATATTCATTCATTCATGTCTTTATTTCTGCATAATTGAGATATAATGAATACACAAAATTTACTTCATATCACACAACAAAAAGAATTAACGAAATAGAAACAGAACAAAAACAGTTTGTTTTACATATACAGACAAATATACACTTAAGTCACTCGGCATAAAGTCCTTATGCAATCTTGAATGATGACATATCATGTATTGCCTACCTTAAAAACGTCCATATTTTGCTATGCAATGAACAAGATGGGCGTGGCAAAGCTTCTCAAACTCCAAATGTTCGGCAATGAAATTTAATGGAATTCGTCCTAGTAAAGTTTGATAAACATCCTCATCATCATATTCACTCAGTTCGCAATACAGTTGTAGAGAAAAATTCTCAATAATCATATTCCACCACAAAACACGCATCTCTGTAGTACAAATGCAGGAATAACATGCATGTACATAGACATCATCAAAGTTGATTTTGCATGCGACGCACTTATTTCCTGATGAACTTGGTATATCAATTAACAGTTTTGTAATAAAATAGGCAGAGTCGGATTTAGGGGGAGGGCAGGCCCCCCTGTATTTGGGAAAACATTTGGTTGGTTATATTGGGAATCACTGAAGTGTGACTGGAGCGGGGCCCCTCTAAGGCAGTCAGTGGGCCCCTACTTTTGAAAATTCCTGGATCCGCCACTGATAGGAATTTCGTATTTCTTCAAACGATTGTGCTTTTTTCTAGCTTGGTTGTTCATAGAAACTGTCTTGCGAATATTTTTGAAGCGTATAAATTTGTCATCTGACTACTTCCACGCATATCATATGCGGCCAAAATAAAAAAACGTTTACCCACGCAACACTCTTAATATGCCTGTCAAATAAGTATCTAATACAGTGGCTGTCGTTTATTTCTGAATGCCATACTTGTTTTCATATCTTAGCATTAACTTAGGTTACTTTTAATATTGCATATTTCATATATATTTACTTACTTCGCAATACAGTTGAAGAGACAAATTATCAATAATCATATTGCACCACAAATCATGCATCTCTGTAGTACAAATGCAGGAACAACATGCATGTACATAGACATCATCAAAGTTGATTTTGCATGCGACGCACTTATTTCCTGATGAACTTATATAACAGTTTTGTAATAAAAAAAAAGGAACTTCGTATTTCTGCAAACGTTTGTGCTTTTTTCCAGCAGTTGGTCGTAGAACTATCTTGTGAATATTTTAAAACCGTATAAAATTGTAATCTAACGCAATACGGTTTAACCAGTTGACTGACTGTTGTTCGTTAACTTTTTTGTGAACAATCGATTTCCATTGACTTTTTGATGGGAAACTCCCAGTATCTATATATTCGGTAAGATATTGAATAAGTCAATATGTTCTTGAAATGTCAATAACATCAGGAATGTATCCATAGTGACGGCGGTGAGGGTCTATGAGGAAAGAAAATAGTCGAACCAAAAATATTCTTTTGAAAGATAATTGTTATCTAACATATACATTTTTTGAAAAAAGAACAGTTTTCGTTTGTGAATAAAACTCATAATCGGATGAATCCCATTAATGCTCTCGTACATTCAGATCTGATAGTTTTTAATGCTAAATGTGTTTGACAATGAAGTATTGAAAAAAATTAGTGTCGTTAGGATTTGAGGTTACTCCATGTTCCGCAGCCATAAAGGACGCTCGGTAAGACTACAGTTGTGTATAATTTGACTTATACAGTCAGATTAATTGTTCTTGAAATTACTCTCCCAATTCAAAGTATGCGTTTTTACCTTATCAACGAGCATTTATAGTTCTGCTCTTAGTTTTGAATCGTGAACTAAGTTCTATACCTTAATGTGTATAGTTGTCAGATAATGGAATGTTCTTACGTGCAATACACCAGTGGTAGGTAACAGTGCTTTTTCTTGTATTTGTGGAGAATTGCATAATACTTGTTTGTGTGCGTTAACCGCCAATTTCTAGAGTACTCGAAAAACACATCAAGCATGCGTTGAAGAGACAGTAGTGACGTGGAAATACATGATATGTCATCAGCAAGAGCAGGTGCACAGCAATATACCGTATATACCTGTGTTTTGATTGCATTTCTCAATTCCACATATTAAATCATTAATAACAATTAAATACAATAGACCAGACAGCATACTACCTTGTCTTACACCTTTTAACACTGAAAAAAATCTGATTGGTGCTGGTTAACTATAGCACTTTTTGTGTTTGAATGAAATTCATTGACTATTACCCATAATTCCCTGTTCACACCTAGATGAAACAATTTGTACATGAAACTTTAGTCTCCAGACAGTGTCGAATGCCTTCCTACTATCAAAAAAGCTACAAAAAATTAAGTTTATGGAAAATTGTCTCGCGTAGATCGGCAGTTCGGGAAATTTATATTATTCTACACGATAAGCAAACGTTTTTTATAACATGCTCAGAACAAACTGCAAAAGTGTAATCGGACGGTATCTGTCAGGAAATGTTTATGTTTACTGTTTCCTTTAAAAAGAGGTACTAGTAAACCGAACTTCCAGTCGTCAGGTACACGACCTTTCTGCACTATGAGTTACAAAATGAAGGAAGGCAACAGATTACATCTTTTCCGCCGTATATCAAATGTTCATTTTGAATTTTGTCGTGTCCGATAACTTTTTTACGCATAAAGGATTTGACAATATCTCGAACTTAATATTCGTTGATAACTCCATATTATAGTTACAGCAGGTGTTTAAAATCTCCGTATACGCACTGCCAATAAAGTGTTTCTTGGACGTATCAAAAGTGTCAGTAATAAATGTCCGTTGTGCAAAGGTTTGAAAAATAGTCCATAAAGGCATTAGCTATGCTTTCTGGGTTATTACATGTATCACAATTAATTGGGCATTATGGATAATTTCTGGATAAATTCTTGATGTTGATTGTTTATATCTTTTTATTCGTTTCCAGATTAAACGGATATGGCACTCTGCTGTCCCGTTTATATCATCGAAATTTGTTTTGAATATATTGTTCGTTAGCTGCGTGTTGCGCATTCCGAAATTCATATTTTGCTTTTTTGTAATGTTTATACAATTCATGACTCATTCCTTTGGGCCGTCCATCTGCAATCCATCGTTTACGCATTGACCGTTCCGTCTGATGAGCTTTCTTAACATTGGGTTTCCAGTAAGGTTTTATAAATGAGGTAAATCTGCACGTAAAATAACGGAATTTGTTGTTGCATGTAAAATGTTCTCAATTTGCGTATTAACAGTATCTACATTTACATTCTCTGAAAAAATCGGTCGGTTAACAGTTGAAGTGGTACGTCTATAGACATGATAGATTCTTGATAACTTGTAAAATGTTCGTCATTAATTTTATGCCAAACTGGAAATACCAATTCATTATACAGTGTGGATTATTGCCTAACAAAAGTTCCACTATTAAATGATCAGAAGTACTGCTAATCGAACCCTCGTCGAGAATTTCACAAGACCTCAGTTGCCTTAGTACACGCTCATTTGCAAGAAAGTAATCAATCATAGTCTAAGTTTCTATAAACGTTTAATCAGGCCCTGTTTGCTTAATTTTACCACCTAAAAAAAAACAAATCATGTCTTAAAACATATTTTTGAAATTCATTAGATTTACAATGGTTTGAATGCAATCTGTCTTTAGAACGACAACTAGCATTAAGATCGCCTGCTTCAATAACACTGCCATAATTACAATAAGAAGAAACTACAGTATCTAAAATGCAAGTCATTTCTATAATTATCTATACTATCGTCAGAAGGTAAATATGCTCCAAAAAACTAATTCTTTACAGTTGAAAAAGTCTTTGTTTACAGAAAATTTGTATAAAAACAAATTCGTTATGCTTTAATTTTCTCTTTCATGGTAGTTCGTCAGTTTGCCATTAAAAGGAGAAGTCAAAAACCCGGAACTAGTATAGAATAAAAACAAACACGGTTGTTATAACTATAAAACTAGATATTCGTAGTTATCATTAACGTAATTGTATGTTTATAATTGCTTTTATTAAATATATTCTTCTTCTGCATTACCCGAGTATACATTGAACAATTGTGAACAAAGGCAATCATGAACCATAATGTTCTATATATCACATGAAATGTATAGATTTAGGCAACAGTAGTTTACTGTTGTTCGAATCTCATGTTTTTATTAAACCAAAATCAATGAAACGAGCAATAACTGAGGTAATAACGTGAATTCCAAGCGTTGTTAGACTGGATGCGTTTATATGGTAAGTCTCCTTTACTATGTTTTCATAATCTGTCATGCAAATCAACTATCGGCCAAGAATTCCAAATCGAAAATAGAACACCGTTATATGATGTTTACCTCTATAAAAACAGATATGTTTAATAATAATAGTTGCTTAAAAGTGGCGACAGATACCGAAAGGACGTTCAAACGTGTAAGTAGAAAAAAAATGACAACGCCATGAATAAACAAACTAAGGCAAACAGCCAAACAATAGTACATCCAACACAATATAAAAACACTGAAAACTGAGCAACACGAACCCTACTTAAATCTTGGAGTGATCTCAGATGCTCCGGTACGGTAAGGAGATCCTACTCCAATTGTGAATACCATCGTGTAGCTTATATAAGTACAAACTTGTTTCTTAGTATCGTACTTTTATTTAACAGGAAACGTAACCAAGGAATCAAATGCAACAAAGAAGGAACCAGAAAATGGTTCTTCTCAGAGGCGATCAGTATGGATAGGGATTCTTGGCTGTTTTATTATGTCTATTTGGTCTTTATTTGTTGCTCATTAGAATATTTATATGGTAACAAGAAGAAAACCTTTGATTTAACTTTATTTATTTATACATGTAGCTGTCAATAAAACGATCCCAAAATTAAATTTATATCTTTGACTTTTAATGAATCAAGCTATAATGCATCTGCATGTTCGACAAAATAATTGTCCTTTAGATTGACTAAAATTCTTTCCGCAGTAAAAGAGGGACTTCAGAAATACTGTGTCATAAAAATGGTAGTATACGCTATAAATTTAATACTTTGGATATCATATGGAATATTTTGTTAATAGTGAACAAAAGGGTCAAACAGGCTACACGGATGAATAAGCTAATACTATCATTGAATTTCTTATCGACAATATATTAATTTTGTTGAATTAAGAGGAAGACTTTTTCAAAAAAATGTTGGCATTTCAATGGGAACGAACTGTGCGCCTCTCTTTAACAACCTCTTCTTATTTTCATATGAATCGGAGTTCCTTCAGACACTTGTCAAAACGAGAAGATCACAGAAGCCTGATTATTTAATTTCACTTTCAGATATATTGATGATCAATTAACAATCCGAACTTTTCGGTTAGGGTTCCAATAATATATCCCCTAGAACTAGAAATAAAAATAAAACAACAGACACGGATTCCTCCGCCTCATTTTTAGACTTATACATCGAATTTGACATACACAGTCATCTCAATACCAGAATCTATGACAAACGAGACTATTGTCATTTTGAAATTATTAACTCTCCCCACCTGAATAGCAATATATCGTTTTAACCTGCATATTGGATATACATTTCCCAACTTATTGGATATTCAGGCTTTATAAAACGTCACCAGTGTCTGAGCGAAAGTTGATGAACCAGGGGTATGTCAAAGGACGTCTCGTCATTTTTTCAACAAAAAAAAATATATAATAATTTATTGATAAATATTCCGTTTCGACTATTTCAAAACATTAAAAAAAAATATATATATAACCATATCAATGACAATTCATGTCAGCACAAAACAATATAGCATCCATTTAAATATGTAATAGAACATTGTTGAAATTTGATTTTCTAACTTTTCAGTTGATTCCTACGTTAAGAATATTTGATAATAACATGATCATGATGATCACTGTATATCTTATTATTTCAACATGTTCAAAGAGCTCAAATATACCACTCTTGAATATCCTTGAAATCATCAGAGGTGCAGATATCATGTATGTATTTATTTATTTCTTGACAGACTTGATCAGCTGCCGATGTCGCATCCTACATCCTTCCTTCAATCAAATCAATAAAAATCATATTTATTCTGCTCAGGTAAGATAGTGTGTCGAGTTCCCAATTTCCGGTACTTGGACTCTCCTTTTTATCCATGCCAATACGTAGACCAGAGAATTCTCAAACAATTTCTTCTGATAAAATGGAAATGAAACAGTTGCTTATACTGCACTTGCTTCTAGTATATGATATAATATGTCTTAAACTAGCAGTTTTTATAGCGTATGAGGTACACATTTCAGTGAATTGTAAAGAACGCGCTGAGCTTTCCATGTAAGATGCGTTTGGCATATTATTCTGGTCAGCATCAAGGGGTTTCCCCTGTTTTAACCTTTTTAGAATTCATGATCATGTTATTATCTGCTTCTCGGAGCACTTCCGTTTCCAATTGGGATAATGACAGCCTCCAATGATCATCATCTCGTAACACTAGTCTCATAAAACACTTGTCCTTAACAATAATTTCTGAAATTTGCTTCAGGGCATCAACGTTAACAACTGTTCTGTTAAAATGTAAATCATCTGAGTGTGTATTGGAATCCCACTTGAACCTGTTATTGATGATGTGTCTGCAATTCTTTACAATATATTGGTTGTTACTAAAGTCTTTTATATATGTATGACATGGTCTGTATTCTAAGACGTTAACTTTGTTTGATTCCAAGTGGTCAGTGTCTGCCGGACCAGATACTGTTTGTTGGTTATACAAAAGCACATGCTCATGCGGATGCCGGACCTGCAGCAAGTCCCCATAAACAGACAACATAACTTAGCCACGTAAGCACGTCACAGTTTGTCATACCATGCGGTGTCTGTCGATGATGGAATATGATCGTTGTTGTTTTCAGTTTGCATGTCGTGTCGACTGATTATATAATTTGACTGTGCTTTTATGTTATGAATGTTGTCAATTGTGGTCGTTCAGACTCGTAGTACTAGTATTGTCATTTCAGCGACATTTCCATATAGATTTTATAGATATTATAAAGCTGGAGGTTTTACTTGTCATTAAACCAGGTTCGCCCCACCATTTGTTCTTAAAATGTGTACCAAGTCAAGAATATAACAGCTGTTATTAAATTTAAAAAAGAGAATGGATATGGAGAATATGTCAAAGAGACAACGACCCGACCAAATAGCAGATAACAGCCTTAGGCCACGATTGGGCCTTCACAGAAGCGGTAAAAAATGCACCCGGAGTTTGAACTCAGCTGGCCCCTAAATAAAATTGTGTATTAGTTCATTGAAAATAGGCGTTATACCAAACTTAAAACATATAAATGAACTAGAATGAAGAAAAAAAACATACAAGAATACCAAAGGCCAGAGTTTTTATCAAATAGTTCGTTTCTATGTATGTTGGGCTTTGTTTTAGTTAGACTTTTATTAGGTCTTTCCACTTTTCTGTGGAAAGACCTATTGTTTTTCTTCTGATTATTTTTTTTTTTTTTTTTTTTCTTCCGCCTAATTTTCTTCTTGCGATAAACATTTGTTTCGCAATATGTCGCTTAGATATTTGGTATATGATATCGAACAGTTTATGCGCTTTTGAAATTTACCCTGCGTAAACGAATACTTTTCTTTGTAGGAGTTATCTCCCCAAACACTGTTTTCCTTGTTAGCGCATCTCCTTCACAACCGTAAAATATTATGACAAATTTATTTTACAAAATTGCTCGTTATATCCTTCGCATGATTTGTCCTATTTTGACCGAAGTGATATGAACGCTCCATATGAGAGTTATTTCCCCTTATGCATTTGATATAAGTGATATGCATTTCTATCTTGAAAACCATAAGTGCTAGAGACCAAGGATCTTTTGATTTGAGGTCCTTGGTCCAAAAAAATAAAAATTAGGTCAAGGTCAAAGGTCAAGGTCAAATTCTAATTTTTGAATTTGGCTTATTTCCACTTATTTCCAGAAACCGTATAAGATATCGACATATTATTTTTTCTAAATTGTTATTTGCAACATGTCGTAACACATAAATTTTGATTGCAAGAGTACGTTAAACGTAAAAGTGAGTTTTCTCCCCTCTTGTATTTAAAAATACGCGTTTGGTGATATAACTCATTAACCAAATATTATTAAGACCTATGGTCTTTTGATTTGAGGTCCTTGGTTTATGACCTTGAAAATGATCTCAAGGTCATAGATTAATTTGACGTTCTAGTTTTTGACCTTTGCTTTCAGCTCATATGTATACATGATATAGCCATGAGACTTTTGGCAAAAGGTATCAAACCATTTAACCTTGAAAAAAACAACCGGAAGTGACCTTGTGTAAACGGAAGTAGCTATTTTTTATACATTATTAATAAAAAAGTATATAGAACCAGATCATTTTGGAATCAGTGTCAATTAAATATTCAAATATTATCGGAAGTAACATTTTTCAAACCGGAAGTAACAAATTATTTCCCTTATTTAAAAAAATATTGTATAGAAACCATATATTTCTGGAATCAGCGTACAATAACCTATCAGTTGACGATTGAAATGACATTTTCAACTTAATTTTACAACTTTCATATTAAAATACATTGTTTTCAATGGAAAGACCTTCAATTGTTCTCTGAACAATTGGTTTTTAATTGTTCCTGTTGTTCTTATGTATTCCTCTTATACACGATGTGTTTCCCTCTATTCTATGTTGTAAACCGAATTTGATTTCTCTCAATCAACTTTTGCACACCGGTATACTACTGCTGCCTTTTTAACAACTACAAAGCTTATAGTTCTGATAATGTTATATTTCAATACAAATACAATTGTTGACTTTAATAAAACTTTACTATGTGACTATAAGAGTTACATAAAAAGATCAAATATGTTCAATTTTGGCTGATGCAGTCATGTATGGTCAGTTTTGATTAATGCAGACAAATAATTTTGTTACATGAGTCAGTCTGAGGTATGAAAACTACTGCTGTTTGTTTCTGATGCGATGTTTTGAATACAATTAGGACATGCTGGCACTCTCAATCGATGCATTTTTTTCTTTGTGGTCGTTAATTTCCAATATTGCAGTTATTTATATACCATAGTCCCTCTTGACCTAAAATTATAACTGAAGTACTGTGCAGCTATATAGAATATGGTTAGTTTTGGTTGATGCGGTCAAAAGATTGTATTACACGACTCAGTCTGAAGTATGAAAACTACTGATATTTGTTAATTTTCAATACTTTGAATATAAAGAGGATATGGTGGCACTATAAATTCATGCGAACAAACTTTTGAGGTCATTGTTTTCAAATAATGCTGTTACTTGTATCATACAGTCCCTCTTTACCTACAATTATAACTGAATTACTTTGCAGCTATATAGATTTGCAGAAAGAAAGAGCAAATAAGGTCAGTTTAGATAGATGCGGTCAAAAGATTGTATTACACGACTCAGTCTGAAGTATGAAAACTACTGATATTTGTTAATTTTCAATACTTTGAATATAAAGAGGATATGGTGGCACTATAAATTCATGCGAACAAACTTTTGAGGTCATTGTTTTCAAATAATGCTGTTACTTGTATCATACAGTCCCTCTTTACCTACAATTATAACTGAATTACTTTGCAGCTATATAGATTTGCAGAAAGAAAGAGCAAATAAGGTCAGTTTAGATAGATGCGGTCAAAAGATTGTATTACACGACTCAGTCTGAAGTATGAAAACTACTGATATTTGTTAATTTTCAATACTTTGAATATAAAGAGGATATGGTGGCACTATAAATTCATGCGAACAAACTTTTGAGGTCATTGTTTTCAAATAATGCTGTTACTTGTATCATACAGTCCCTCTTTACCTACAATTATAACTGAATTACTTTGCAGCTATATAGATTTGCAGAAAGAAAGAGCAAATAAGGTCAGTTTAGATAGATGCGGTCAAAAGATTGTATTACACGACTCAGTCTGAAGTATGAAAACTACTGATATTTGTTAATTTTCAATACTTTGAATATAAAGAGGATATGGTGGCACTATAAATTCATGCGAACAAACTTTTGAGGTCATTGTTTTCAAATAATGCTGTTACTTGTATCATACAGTCCCTCTTTACCTACAATTATAACTGAATTACTTTGCAGCTATATAGATTTGCAGAAAGAAAGAGCAAATAAGGTCAGTTTAGATAGATGCGGTCAAAAGATTGTATTACACGACTCAGTCTGAAGTATGAAAACTACTGATATTTGTTAATTTTCAATACTTTGAATATAAAGAGGATATGGTGGCACTATAAATTCATGCGAACAAACTTTTGAGGTCATTGTTTTCAAATAATGCTGTTACTTGTATCATACAGTCCCTCTTTACCTACAATTATAACTGAATTACTGTGCAGCTATATAGCTTTGCAGAAAGAAAGAGCAAATAAGGTCAGTTTAGATAGATGCGGTTAAAAGATTGTATTACACGACTCAGTCTGAAGTATGAAAACTACTGATATTTGTTAATTTTCAATACTTTGAATATAAAGAGGATATGGTGGCACTATAAATTCATGCGAACAAACTTTTGAGGTCATTGTTTTCAAATAATGCTGTTACTTGTATCATACAGTCCCTCTTTACCTACAATTATAACTGAATTACTGTGCAGCTATATAGCTTTGCAGAAAGAAAGAGCAAATAAGGTCAGTTTAGATAGATGCGGTCAAAAGATTGTATTACACGACTCAGTCTGAAGTATGAAAACTACTGATATTTGTTAATTTTCAATACTTTGAATATAAAGAGGATATGGTGGCACTATAAATTCATGCGAACAAACTTTTGAGGTCATTGTTTTCAAATAATGCTGTTACTTGTATCATACAGTCCCTCTTTACCTACAATTATAACTGAATTACTTTGCAGCTATATAGCTTTGCAGAAAGAAAGAGCAAATAAGGTCAGTTTAGATTGATGCGGTCAAAAGATTGTATTACACGACTCAGTCTGAAGTATGAAAACTACTGATATTTGTTAATTTTCAATACTTTGAATATAAAGAGGATATGGTGGCACTATAAATTCATGCGAACAAACTTTTGAGGTCATTGTTTTCAAATAATGCTGTTACTTGTATCATACAGTCCCTCTTTACCTACAATTATAACTGAATTACTTTGCAGCTATATAGCTTTGCAGAAAGAAAGAGCAAATAAGGTCAGTTTAGATTGATGCGGTCAAAAGATTTTTGTATAACCGGTTCGTCTTGGGTATGAAAATTACTCCTAAACACATTTGTTTACGATTCACTATTTTAAATAAAAAGAGGACATACTATGACTATAAATTGAGTGCAAATAAAATTTTGAAATCCCTAATGTTTTCCAATACAATTGGTATCCTTGCCTAAAAATAAACTGGATTCCTGCAGTGTGCAGCTAAATGTATTTAGATTTATATGATGAAATCAAATATGGTCAGATTAAGTTTATAGTGGATCAATGGCAGATCCAGGGGGTCCACCCTCTTTTTTGTGGACGATCAATGCATTTGAAAGAGGGCATATAGTTGGACCCCCCTTTTTCCTGGGTTGGGAACCCCCCTTTTTAAAACTGCTGGATCCGCCCTTGGTGGTTTGGACCGGAACAGCGTATTACATTAAGGTCAGATAATTTTGTTATGTAAAACGATCCATCCTGTCTCCCGGATTGACAAATATAAAACAATTCAAATACTAATGCCCCCCTTTCCCCTAATATTTACGGCCTAATTTATGTTCAAAAAATCAAATAATTTATGTTACGCTTCAAAAACAAATTATAAATCAATTCTAGCCGTAGAATTGATAGATCAATTTTAGCCGAGGATCTAGCCGTAGAATTTATAAATCAATTCTAGCCGTAGAATTTATAAATCAATTCTAGCCGTAGAATTTATAAATCAATTCTAGCCGTATAATTTATAAATCAATTCTAGCCGTAGAATTTATAAATCAATTTTAGCCGTAGAATTTGTAATCAATTCTAACCGCAGAACTGTTCTAGAAGTAGAACTGACCAAAGATTTGTCTTAAACTGTTCTAGGGAAGAACTGTCAGGATCAGTTCTAGGAAGAACTGTCAGGATCAGTTCTAGGAAGAACTGACCAAATCAGTTCTAGCTAGAACAAATCTAACCTAAAACTGACTAAAAGGTGTCAGGCTGACAGTTCTACGTACTGTCCTAGATCGGTTGTTCTGACAGATTCTTACAGATTGAATGAGAGGTTAGAACTGATCTTCACTGTATGTTCAAATATCTTGCAAACATATTTTTTTAATCGTTTTTTTTTATATATGTAGAAAGATACAGACATCAAAATAAAATAAGATACTATATGTATAGTTTCAAGTATATGTTTATTTAAATGCATTGGGGTCTGTTCTGTTACATCAACCCTAAGAAACAAATAGATATAAAAGTATAAATATATTTTGCATACAAATTATGCTCAGTTTTAACGCTCAGGAATGTTGGACAACCATTATTGATGTATATTTATGTTTTTATAAAAAAAAAAGTATAGATATAATATTTTGAGATCTACATTATATAATATGGAACTGTATTACGTAAAAGGTAAACAGTATGTTATACCAAACATAACATCACTTGGATCTGTCTGTTTTAAAACAAAATCACAATTTCAACAGTTCTTTAGTGCAATATAAAAAAAAACTTCTTTTTTTTCTCAGTTCAAGGAATGTAAACTTTTTTTAAAAGGGAATATGTATTGCTTATAACTTTCTGTCCAACTAATGTTTCTTAGCAAGACAAAACGCCGGAAAGAGATGAAATCACTTTTAAGAAATGGAAATTTCAATAAATTTCATGTTTTATCATCACTTCAAAAGAATCTCAGTGATCGTGTTATTGGATATACAATACCCATTCGAACAGTTCTTAAGTGCAATCCAAATATTAGCTTTCTTTTGTTTCAGTTCATGGAAGGAATACTAGTCGTGAAGGTGAATTCAATAAAACTAGAGATCCTAAATAAAAATTGTCTAGTCACTACGATAAAAGATGAAAGTGACCTACCGAATTAGACTATATACCGGAATTGAATAAGTAACACGTGGCAGATCTGCTTACCCTTCCTGAGCACCTGAGATCACCCCTAGTTTTTTGGTGGGGTTCGTGTTGTTTGTTCATTAGTTTTCTATGTTGTGTCATGTGAACTATTGTTTGTTTTTTTTTCATTTTAGCCAAGGCGTTGTCATTTTGTTTTAGATTTATGAATTTGACTGTCCCTTTAATATCTTTCATCCCTCTTTTGTATCAATTATATGATTATATAAGCCATATTGTAATTAAATGAGAAACATGCAGTGCCTAATAAGAAGACAAATCTATATGAATAAGATTCATGTATGTTTGGTTATTATTCAAAGTATTAAAATCAGTAAAATCTAAATTGGAAAACATTCAACTGCAAAATAACATATGTGTGATCCTTTAATTATCCAATCTATTACATTAGTTTTAAGAGAAAACTCAGCCGCAGAAGACTGCGTAACAGGAGCATATTTATATACACAATATTAATTACAATATAGTTCATAATACAAACAGAATACATTTTTAAATTATACATCTTCAGAAATAAGTTTGTGTTTATTACAGTTTTAAATTAGACAAGCACCTTTTCTACCCTTTGAATAAAGATTGACAGCTTAGATAGCACATTACTATTACTATATTTAAGCATGCCAAATACTTTTTTTCATTTAGATATTTTTTAAAATATGGAGATATGAACTTCCCCCTTAAATCCTTAACTTCACAGTTGGTACATTTACATATATAGTGGTATAAATCTCCAAGACCAGCTTTACAGAGTGGACAAATCCTATCATTTCGTGGTACATTTCTCCATCTTCCTGTTTCGATGGGAAACTTTGTATTGCATACCCTTAATTTACATATATTTACTCTATGACCCTGTGCTAATTTTAACAGATATGTTTCCAAGCAAAACTCTTCTTTAAAGTGTAAATAAAACTCCCCCCTTGATGAATTGTTTATATCTGAGAACCGTTTTTGAATAAACTGGTCCTGAAGACGCTGTCTTTCATTAATTTTAATAGAATTATAATCAACTTGCTCCGGAAAAATATACAGTTTGCAAAAGCCACAATCATTAAACACAGATTGTACATAGTTAAACCACTTAATATTACAACCTTCATGCTCATGCATGTACCAAAGCAACTTATAAAGTTTACCCGATAGTTTTTTATCATTTGTTGCTAGCTTGTGCCAAAAACATACAATTTTTAACTTGATCTGCAGTTCAAGTGGAAATATTCAAGGATGTACTTGGGTCATGTTTTTAAATTTGTGTCAGACGTTCGGACTCCTATTTTTTTCTACGATACTGGGTAAAATATAATTCCACATAACACCCATTTGTTTCTACCATATAGGACATTAATGGCTCTAAATGTAATTTACCAAACATTAACTTACGATTTCGTTTATTTCAATTTGAGACTTAAAATAATACAGAGCAAACATAATGTGAAAGTCCGATTCAGCCTTTTTTGCACAATTTAATAAATTCTTTTTTTTTTTTAATTTCACAAAAGTACGTACTTAAATTCGTATTTTCTTGTGGTAGCCATTATGGGATGTAATACCGGTATCTTCAAATATCTTGCAAACATTTTTTTTTTATTTGTTTATTTTTTGACATGTAGAAAGATACAGACATCAAAATAAAAAAAGATAACATATTTATTTATAGTTTCAAGTATTGGTTTATTTAATTACCTTGGGGTCTGTTCTGTTAATTCAACCCTAGGAATCAAATAGATAAAGGAAGTATAAATGTATTTTGCATAACAAATATGCTCAGTTTTAACACTTAGGACAGTTGGACAACAATAATGGATGTATATTTATGTTTTATATAAAAAAAAAGTTAAGCGTATATTTTCTTTAAAAATATCTAAAATATTCAGTAACAACTTTCAAAGGTTTTTCTCCTGAATTTTTACAGGTATAAATATAATATTTTGAGACCTACATTATATAATATTGAACTGTATTACGTAAAATGTAAACGGTCTGTTATACCAAACATAACATCACTTGGATCTGTCTCTTTTAAAAAAAAATCACAATTTCAACAGTTCCTAAGTGCAATATAAAAAAAAAAGCTCTCTTTTTTTCAGTTCACGGAATGTAGACTATTCTAAAAAGGGAAAATGTATTGCTTATAACTTTCAGTTCACATATTAATTTTTCTTAGCAAACAAAACGCCGGAAAGAGATGAATTCACTTTTAAGAAATGAAAATTTCAGTATCATATATACTATTTAGCTGTTCTTGCATAGTTTAAAGGCTTTTAAATATTTCCATTATAAAAATAATGTTTTCATTTAAATGATAAATATTTTATATTTCCGTTATGTTTTATTATCACATCAAAAGAAATCTCAGTGATCGTGTTATTGGGTATGCAATACCCATTTGCACAGTTCTTAAGTGTAATCTAACAATTAGCTTTCTTCTGTTTCAATTCAAGGAAGGAAGAATAGTCGTGAAGGTGAATTCAAAAAAACTAGAGGTTCTTAAGAGCCTGTTTCTCTCACCTTGGTATAAGTGCATATTTATCAAAGGACACTCTCAAGTTTAGTTTATTTTTTATCACATAAGACAAAAAGTGGTAATTATCGTCATTTAACTGCAATACATGTAACTCCGATACATTGTCGTCGGACGATTTCCGCCATACTGCTGCTGGTGGACGTTTCGTCCCCAAGGGTATCACCAGCCCAGTAGTCACATGAATGACAATAATGTGGTCATTTTTATAAATTAACTGTTTAAGGATTTTCTTATCCCAAGCATAGATTACTTAAGCCGTATTTGGCACAACTTTTTGGAATTTTGAATCCTCAATGCTCTTCAACTTTGTACTTGTTTGGTTTAATGCATATTTTGATATGAGCGTCACTGATGAGACTTGTTATCATTTATTTAACACGAAAATAAGTCACG
Organism: Mytilus trossulus; assembly: GCF_036588685.1. Classification (NCBI taxonomy): domain Eukaryota; kingdom Metazoa; phylum Mollusca; class Bivalvia; order Mytilida; family Mytilidae; genus Mytilus; species Mytilus trossulus. The sequence goes on along the minus strand of NC_086382.1, from coordinate 75,043,669 downwards.
CACACATTTCAACTATTTGATTTAGTTCGATGCATTGATGTCTTCATTAAGTTCCAAACAATCATGAATTCTTTAAACGTCTAAATAAGTGAATTGAAGTTAGCGATCGGTTTGTTTTTCGATGATACTCAATATCGAACCGGCTGATATTAGTCGTTTTGATATTCAAATTAAGCTGAAAATCATAAAACAATATAATATTTGATAACATTAAAAGTATAATTTTCATAAATGACAGGAGTGACAAGATACGTAGGAAATCTTTTTATAAAATCTTCAAGTTGTCTTCGATAATATACCCTTAGCACTGCTTACATTATGTTAGTTGCATATTTGTGTTAATTTCATATAAAATAGTAATTATAAAAATACATCAAAATACATAAAAAAAAAATTATATCAAGATTTCTGAAGACAAAAACAAAAACGGATCACTCTAGAAAAATTTAGAAATATAGACAGAAATATATATGAAAAGCATAAAGTTCATTTTCTATTATAGAGGTGTGCTACCATGGTTATGGAAGTTGAACAGGGTTGAGAAGTCTGAGCAAATGGATACACTTTTTTTTGTTTCGTTTGTGACATTTTAGGCTTTTAGTACGTTTACTGTTGTCAAAAAGGACACACCTTAAATTTGGTTCATTCTTAGATAAAGTCAATACAAAAATAAAAAGATTCTGAAAGAAGATATGCTCTGAAAGACAAACAACAGCCCACACATTAATGAGTGTATCATTTTACCATATATTTTGATATAGTATATGTTTTTCCACGAAACTGCAAAACATCGAAATGTCATATACACTCGAAACAAAATAAGTAAAGGCATCAGTAGTTTAGCATTGTTTAGATTTCAGCAATCGATGAAGAGAAAAGTCCGGGTTACAAATTAAAACCTAGAATAACATATCAATTATGCGAGTAAACCAACCGAACAACTTGAGCATTGAAGTGCAACAAAAGCAAACACCAACATACATTTGAACGAACTATTAGACAACAACAAACACATTCCTGTCTTCGTAAAGGACGTTTTAAGAAAAAAAGGAGGGCTGAACATATTTTTATACTCAAACCTATAATTTTAATATACAGTATTCATAATAGTGCATTGTGTTGTATTAAAATTACCCTCAGAGCGCAACCACATATGTTCATTGATTTATAACTATTAACAATAAATTATGAAAGCCCTTGTTATAAAATCCTTAAACAAACAGATGTAATATATACCGCATGTAAAACTATCCTATTAGATTTAATGATAAACAATAACATTATATAAACTAGACACGGTAAAATTAAGGAGGCATTGAGACCGTACAAATAAAAGTAAGTTATAAATTCCAAAAATATTTGCTAAAAAATATTCAAATATTCCAATGATATAAAATGAATTACGGAACTATGAAAAAGCGTTACTGAATAAATGAATTTCCGGTTTTTCTAAACCTTCAAATAATGAATGTTCCGTAGATTACTTGGCAAATCATTCCAGCTCTAAGTCCTAGCTAGCATTGGTTTGCAGTTAAAACAAGTTCTTGTAGCTAGACCAGTGCGTCTTAGTGCAAAGCTCATTTAAAAAACAAATCTAAAACATGTTTTTTTTTATACCTTGAATGAATAGTTGAATATTATTTTCTATTTTTTCGTGTTTCCCTTTCTCCCTTCCAGAATTATTATTTCTCTGCTGCAGCTATTCAAGATCTTTGTCACTCATCCCATAGATATGTGTGTTTGTTACAGTAAAATTTGGTATTAATATCTTCAGGTTGCATTTCTGTAAATATTGACAATGCAATTTCCCATAAATATTATTTTACGGCTTCAACTGTACCACTTTTACTATGAAGTTTTGAAAAAAATCTTATCCTTCAATTTAAAGTTCATTTGCACCACAATTTTCTTCAAAGGTCAAAATATAGAGCTGTGCGGCATAATTTCAACGTTTATATGCCCTGAACTTCTCAGAGTTTAAACTTAAACTAATTTTCTTAACTACCCCTACCTCGAATGAAAGGTTACCACAAATTTCAATGTAAACAATATGCACGTGGTTTTTTTACTAGTAACATTCCAAAGTTCTGTCTCTGCAATATAGAACACAGAGAGCATAACTGGGAACCAGTATGTAAACAAAATTAATTTTCTATGAATATTCAATTTCTCCCCAAAAGAGGCGTGTTTTCAGAAACAGTTGTATTTACAAAGTGCAACCTTTAATGTTTTGCGAATGTGTTTTTATATGCCTATTATTCTTTCTTTGTTACATGTGTCTTTCTTTGTTATTAATGACATGTTTCTGTATTTGTATTACCCGTCCTTGTGTTAAAGCAAACTTTGTATTTGTACTCCCCGTCCGTGTGTTAAAGCACATTTTGTATTTGCACTTCCCGTCCTTGTGTTAAAGCTAATATTGGATTTGTACTTCCCGTCCTTGTGTTAAAGCAAATTTTGGATTTGTACTTTCCGTCCTTTTGCTTAAGAAATTTTGTATTTGTACTTCCCGTCCTTGTGTTAAAGCAAATTTTATATTCTCGTCTTATATTTTTGAAAATGCACCTTTTTGTGTAATTGTTTTTGTTAAATATTTTTTTTGTTTTCATAGTGATTAAGATTATAACACGATGTTGACTGCTGCGCTACATTTTTGACATTTTCACCAATTTTTTTGGTTCATAAATCGTTGTCAATATAATGGAATTTTAATGGACTAAACAACAAGTGGGAGGTTCGTTTAGCTTTAACACAGGTTTAAACAATCATTTTCTGCATAATAAAAAACCTAATCAGAACTAATCAGAAGAATGATAGTTATTATCCTTTCGTTTTATATTTGTGAGCTTTTGATTTGCCATATAACAAAGAACTTTCCCTTTTGAAGTTTCCCCGGAGTTCGGTATCTTTGTGATTTGACCTTCGACTATGTGGTATTGATTTTGAAGCATTCCAAGTCCTTAATGGTGTGTTTTTTTATTCACACAAAGCACCAGTGAAATTGTCTTTTAACCACAATAGCAGTGTTATTTGAGGGAAAAGATTATATCAATTATAGGATTATATAAGTCATATTGTAATTAAATAAGAAACATGCATCACCTCATACGTGTATTAAGAAGACAAAAGCTATATGAATAAGATACATTATATGTTTGGTTATCATTCAAACCTATCAAATTCATTGAAATCAAAATGTGACTACATTCAACTGTATAATGATGATAGATGTGTTATCCTATTATTATCCGATCCATTTAAGGATGTACTTACATGTAGGTCAGGTTTAGGAATGTGAGTCAAATGTTCGGACTCCTTGTTTTTTTTCTACGATACAAGATAAAATAAATTTGCCCATATCACCAATTTTTCTTCTCATATATGACTTTAATAGCTCATAAATGTCATTTACAAAACTTAAAGCAGATTCTAGATTTCGTCAATTTATTTGGTCATTTTAATAAATTTTCTTGACAAAACCTAGTTTTTTTTATCGAAATAAATTACCTTAGCCGTATTTGGCATAACGTTTTGGAATTTGGGGTCCTCAATGCTCCTCAACTTTATACTATAGCTATTTTGATCTGAGCGTCACTGATAAGTCTTATGTAGACGAAACACGCGTCTGACGTATTAAATTATAATCTAGGTACTTTGATAACTATATCGATTTAAGACCCAAATAGTGTCAATGCAGATGTATTGATATAATGTACTGTTTCTTAATAATAAACGATTCAGTAATCACTTACATTTAATATATCCAAGTCAACTTGAAATAATAGATATTTCCGTCACAGATAAATCTGCTTCATATTTAGACCTTTTTTTCTCGAAATGACCACTGATGGTAGGTTGAATACCGAAATTTAGGACAAACGCGTTGATTTTAATTTTCCTATAGTCAACTTTCCTTTTCTGTGTAGCAACATCCCAGCGGCACCAGCATATGGAGTATATGTGTCTCAATTGATACGTTACTCTAGAGCTAGCTCAAAGTACGTTGATTTCGTTGAACGAGGAATACTGCTTTCTCAAAAGTTGCTAAGACAGGGCTATGAATCAATCAAATTAAGATCACTCAAGAAATTTTACGGTCGCCATCATGAGCTGATAGGCCATAATGACAAAAGTGTGTCAGAAATCATTACTGATATTCTTCCTCAGTCATAATAAAATTCCATCATTACTGAACTGAACAAAGAATTAACACGACGGGTGCCGTATACGGTACAGGAAATGCTTACCCTTCCGGAGCACCTGATTTCACTCCTGGTTTTTAGTGGAGTTCGTGTTGTTTCTTCATCATTATTTATAACTGTTGATGTAAATGTCCTTTGGTTTTGTGAGTCTTTGTTAACTCCTTGGTTTTGATTGGTTTTGTCTTGTTAAAATCCGATTCACCACCTTCCTGCTTTTTAAAAAAAGATAAATATCACGAAAAATAGCTCATTAGCTCAGTTCAAGGTTATTATTCTTCCTTAGTGTATAGTTTCAATTTTGAATTCTAGATTTTTTTTAATTCAACGAAGTACATCCTTAAATCGGATTTCTTGTGGTAGCCATCATGGTTTATAATACTAGAATGTTCAGCTATCTTTTAAACATACGTTTGGTATTTGTTTATTTTTAGACACGTAGAAAGGTTAAGATATCACAATAAACTTGACTACATATATTTAGTTTCAAGTGGTTTTTTTTTTATTGTTAAATGCCTTTGGATTTGTTCTATTACATCAAACATAAGAAATAAATAAACACGAAGGAAGTATAAATTCAATGTGAAAACCAATTATACGAATTATGCACAGTTTTATCACCTAGGACAGTTTCTAATGACAAACATTATTGGTGTATATAAAAAAATATATAGGGGTTGATTGATTTGGCGTATGTGTTTTTTTTTAATATCTAAGATATCCAGTAAGAAGGTTTTTCTCCTGAACTTTTACAGGTATAATATTTTGAGATCTAAGTTATAAATTAAACTGTATTATATATGTTAAAGGTATGTAATACCACGATAACACCACGTGCGTCTGTCTGTTGCAAATTAAATCCGCAATTTCCACAGTTCTTGAGTGCAATCCAAAAAAAAAAGTCTTTTGTTTCAGTTCAATGAATGCAGATAATTCTTTAAAGGGAACATTTATTGCTAATAACTTTTTTTCCCGCCCATTAATATTAGAAGCATGTCTCTTAGCAAGAAAAACGTCATAAAGAGATAAATCCACTTTAAAGAAATGCAAATTTCAATAAAAAAAAATGACTTATCATCTATAATGTGTAGAAGTCGTGCGCTATTTAGTTCTTGCATGATTTATTTTCATTATAAATCACCATTTTCTCACATAAAGTGGTGAATAGTCTATCTTTCTGTCATGTTTTTGTTATCATTTTTACAGGAATCTCTTTAAACGTGTGTTTAGATATGCAATACCAATTTGCACAGTAAATAAGTACATTCCAAAAATAGTCCTTCTTTTGTTTGAGTGCAAGGAAAGTAGAAAAGTCTTGAAAGTTAATATGTGTTGCTTATAACAGAAAAAAAATGTATTTTCACCCGTTAATGTAAGAAGCATATTCTTACCAAAGGAAAACGGAGAGATTAATCCGCTTTTAAGAATTACAAAATCAAAAAAGGAAGAAGCTTTAAATAACCTTTGTTGCTCAACTTAGTCTATGCGCATATCAAACAAAGGACACACTCCAATATTGGAGATAAAAAAAAACATTATAAAAATCTGTTTTATTGATCTTGAATTACTGAATATTTTAGTTTATCTCTATCTTCTTAAGTCGTGACTTGAAATACGTTTTGTTTTAAGGGCAACCACTCCTACAGGGAGTGACAGTTTGAAAGCTATTTCAGCAAAATTTGACTTTTTGGTAAATCTTGCTTTACTGATAATTTTTGTGATTGAGTAATTATCAAAGGTACCAGGATTATAATTTAATACGCCAGATTTAAGTATCTATTTATCAGTTATAATTTTTATCATATAAGGTAAACAATGGTAACAATCGTCATGTATAGCAATAACTCCAATAACCTGACTAAACTGTAGATCTTGTCTTGATGATCATAATGCTTATTTATGTTTCTATCAGAGCGATCAGAAATGTACACAGTTTTGCTGATATCATGTTTGTATAAATCTCATATCCCAGTTCTTATATAATTCAACATTGCTTATCAATGTGTTTTGTAACACCCTGTTGAGTCTATTGTTAACTAGTAGAAAATCTACAACATCGTCTACTCAGATAGAGATTCTGTTTGAACACGAACAAGCACATCAGCTTTGATCATGAGACATCCATGTTTTGTGCAAGTTATAATTGATGTGTCAATTATTAAAGAAGCTATTAAAATAGTTTATTCAGATTTAAATTTTACAAAGATCAAATATTTGATCTTCTTCACGCTGGTTTTCACCTGAAAAGGTGTATTGCCTCGTGTCACCCTCGAGTATACAGAAGTAGATTAGCGTATTGATGGAAAGGCTTCACCTACAGTGACGCCCGGATGATATATCTGAGAAAATTACAACAGCTTTGATCATGAGACATCCATGGTATGTGTAAGTTATAATTGATGTATCAATTATTAATGAAGCTATGAAATCAGTTAATTCAGATTTAAAATTTTAAAAAGATGAAATATTCTATCTTCTTCACACTGGTTTTCACCTGATAAGGTTTATTGCCAATACGTGTTACCCTCGAGTATACAGACGGTGATTAGCGTATTGATGGAAAGGCTTCACCTTATAGTGATGCCCGGATGATGTATCTTAGAAGCTGCAACGTCACGCCGGATAATACAGTATATACTTTATTCTTCCTCAACGACTGATGGAAAAGGGCGGCTTCTTTCTCACCATACTTCTTTATGTAGCCGTTTTAATAAACCAAGTATGCTATGGAAAAACTGGAATTGAAAATAAAAAGAAATTTACAATAGAAGCGGGAAAGAGAATAGTTTTAAGTAATTCAACAATTACAACTAAAACGGATTCTTCCGCAGCTTGTGCTAGCCTTTGTACAAGCGATATAGATTGTGTCAAAGCAAGTTATGATAAATCCATCAAACAATGCATATTGGATACCGACTGTATCCCAACGACAGAAAATTGTCAGAATGCAGTTCTCATCCGAATAAGTGAAGAATTCTATGGTATTTATGATTAGAACTTAGCAAAGAAGTTTTTTTTTATAAACAGAATATTTTTGTAATTGCTCACTTCATCAAATTATGTTTTATTTTCTTGAAATCTTCAGGAGACTTTATATCTGGATATCGTAATCAGGTTTTTAATTTGCATTTAAGTTTTCGGAGCTGTATTTTAGGGACAAACGGTAAATCCTACATCTTATCGTTTCTATTTCCAGTCATTTGACACGGTTTCTTAGCAATAAAACGCTACATGCACCAACATTTATGTGTCTTAGGTTGTCATAATTACATTTTATTTGAAGTAGCTACAATGTCGTCATTTCTCTTTGTTTCATTACATCACATCATATGGTATCATTAAACTTGCGTAACACATAATTTACACAACGGAGGCCACTATAATGGTGCTGGCTCAATTGTGTTTTCGGAGGACCTGTTTATCTTCGTCTGATGCAATTTGTTTCTTCTTACTTTTTTGCATACCATTGATTTCAGTTTTCGCTCAGCAAAGACAAGTTTGAGTGGTCTTATTTTAATTTTTAGTTCACAAACGGAATAGCTTGATTTCTTTGCATCATCATCATCATCATCATCATCATCATCTTTTTTCACTTTTGGATAGCAGTAAAACTGTATTTATGTCTAATCTCTTGAATAACCGTCAAACTAACATGTCTAATCTATTAAATAACAGTAACATTGTAACATGTTTAATCTTTTAATTTAGTACGAAGTATAAAAGAGGGACGAAAGATACCAAAGGGACAGTCAAAATCAAAATAAACTGACAACGCCATGGCTAAAAATGAAAAAGACAAACAGACAAACAATAGTACACATGACACAACATAGAAAACTAAAGAATAAGCAACACGAACCCCACCAAAAACTAGGGGTGATCTTATGTGCTAGGGAAGGTTTAGCAGATCCTGCTTCACTTGTGGCCCCCGTCGTGTTGCTTATGTGATAACAAATCCGGTAAATATTCAAATTCGGTAGGTCACAATCTTGAAAGGGAAGGGGACTGTAGTTACGACGTAAGGAACATATATATATATATATATATATATGTCATGTTTATTTTCTTAGTTTACATCTTCTGACATCAGACTCGGACTTCTCTTGAACTGAATTTTAATGTGCGTATTGTTATGCGTTTACTTTTCTACCTTGGTTAGAGGTATAGGGGGAGGATTGAGATCTCACAAACATGTTTAACCCCGCCGCATTGTTTGCGCCTGTCCCAAGTCAGGAGCCTCTGGCCTTTGTTAGTCTTGTATTATTTTTATTTTAGTTTCTTGTGTACAATTTGGAAATTAGTATGGCGTTCATTATCACTGAAATAGTATATATTTGTTTAGGGGCCAGCTGTAGGACGCCTCCGGGTGCAGGAATTTCTCGCTACATTGAAGACCTGTTGGTGACCTTCTGCTGTTGTTTTTTTTATTTGGTCGGGTTGTTGTCTCTTTGACACATTCCCCATTTCCATTCTCAATTTTATATATATATATATATATATATTCAATATCATTTGTGGAACGGTTATTCCATATCGGTCAACCAACTCGTGATTGCGTCCGTAAAATTTACGAAGGGATGATGTCAACTTCACCATTTGAAACTCTCGGTTTAAAAGCTTCATTGTGAGCAGCAACCCTCTATCAAGTAAATGATGAGAGGAAATGCAAGCACGAGAATATCGTATAAATTGGGAGATGCATACGCCATAGGAAGGTGCTGCAGGAATGCTGCTTCTTAGAAATAGAAAGTTCACAATTGGAAAGCTGACATCATCTCTTTTGTCGTAAAGTTTTGTTTTCGACCGATCCTCATTGTCAATTTCTAGATGTAAGGCAAGATATGAGTTGTTGTTTTGTTCTCCCTTAATTTTTATTTTGAATTTTTTTTTCTCACAGAAAACGCCAATTTTTGAGTAAATAACCATATTCGCAGACCGTTATCGATCCGTTTCTTATACGGTTTCGCGCAAGCTTCAGTCGAAGTACAGCCCCCAGAATTTAACTTTACATATGAATAATATAGAACAATGGGGAAGATAAAAATCAACACCATTCCAGGACCTTTTGTTTTCTAAACAGGTAATATTACTAATAGTTATCAAGTTCCGGATCGAAGCCGATACCGATTCCTTAAAAACTATATTCTAATGCATTTGTTATCATATTACCATTGTAGTTGAGAAATAAAACTACTCTTTTGGCACTATTTGTCTGTAAACATCATGGTTTAGCTTATTCTTTATTTATATTTAGAAAAAGGTTGCCAATTTTCACACAAACTACTAAAATTATTTTTACTGCTCTCTAGACGTTCTTTTATCTCGAATATCAACAATGGTGATACTAGTGTTGAGTGTACTAGTTTTGGTGGGATGGAGTCTTCGAAACGGAAGATATTTTCAAAGTCATTTATAAAATTATTTAAAAGAAGGGGAACTAATGAATACCCCCCTTTTTAGTCCTCGCGTATGGTTTCGGGTAGAGAAAGCAACAGGACAACTGATAGTATCTTTAATTTATATTACAGACATTGACAGATAAGTATTTGAATAAGAATAATTTTAATATATATATTCGCTTTATTGACATACAAAGGTATTTTATTCATTGTGGCAAAGAATAAAATTGAGAATGGAAATGGGGAATGTGTCAAAGAGACAACAACCCGACCATAGAAAAAACAACAGCAGAAGGTCATCAACAGGTCTTCAATGTAACAAGAAATAAGTTTGCTATATAAATTAGCAAACATTGGTTTTGAATACATTCAATATTATAAAGAACCAGTATTTGAACACTGAACATTTCTTGAAGTAAAACATTTTCTTTGGTAATTTAATATATATCGCTTCATAAGTGACATTAAATTACAACATACTAAATTGAATAATTTGTTGCACCATATGCCTCAAGCAATATGGGAACTAAAACGTTATGTGTATATATAAAAAAAAACGTATTGTGCTTTCAGTAAAAAGACCAACTGACTGCGGTGACCTAGACAACTCAACTAGCAAAAGTGGGATTTACAAGATCTTCCCTGATAAAATTTCTTGTTTCAAGGCTTTCTGTGAAATGGAGAAACATGGTGGGGGCTGGACTGTGAGTTTGAAATGAATACTTGATAAAAATTTAAATAGATGGGTTAATGGTATATTCAATTAATTAAAATTAAATCGGCTTAATATACGGTTAGAAATTTTACTTTACAAAATTGTATATATATATTAGAAACGTCGCACGATACTGGTGTCACCTAACGTTACACACTCTAATACGTTCGCCAAACCAAAAACATTAGAATGCACGTTTTTACGATGGCTCAAGTTCTAAAATAATTTTAACCGATTTTATTACTGAAATACCTAAAAAAAACTTTAGATTCGTGTTTTTCTTACATAATAGATACTAAGCTTTTTATTAGCAAATTAAAATCAAAAAATGTAAATTGGATTGAAATCATTTGAATAATACATATTTTAATTACACAAGCAATCAATTTCTTGTTAATACACAGCACACTTCAAATGCACTCAGCTCATACAATCCAGAAGGTCGAGGTGAATGGACTACAGTATAGTTAGCATGCCGGTGTCATTGAGTTCTGCACAAATATGTACAAGGGAATCAGCGGGAATATTTGCTTTTTTCCTTTCTATTAATTTGCATGGTAGCGGATGGGTCTGTCGATCATGATATTAAAGACCGGAATCCACTTCACTTCCGCGAGGAAATCTTGCCCCTCCAATAAATTGGTAGAGCTTTAATATAAATCATTTAAAGTTTTTTCTCACGAGCAACCAAAAAATTGCTGTATTCCAGATTGTATGTGAATACCGCAATAATGACAATATAATTAGACGTAACATTCGTATAGTTTGTTACATAACTTCGCGTATATAACGTCAAAATCGTATGTGGGGATATTTTATTGGACATTATAGTTTAATCTTATATCTTGTATTGTAGACTAAATTGATAAGATTTTAATATCAAAATAGAGAGAATTATTTGTTCTTTCATCCCCTTTACTTTTTTTAGGTAGCAAATAGCACTGTACCAAAAACATATCATGCAAAAACTTAAAAACGTTACCCTATATCAATTGGGTTTGAAAGGGACAAAATGTCGGACATGGTTATTCAACTCGAATAAAAAGAAATTATTACAAAAAAACGATAATTGCATGAGGCGAAAGAGTGAGCTTTGTACAAAATACTAGTATTAAATATTTTACTTACGACATGGTGATTGCTCTGTTATTCCGCTTTTTGGGACTATTTAGAAAAATAATTCGTACATGGGCCACTTAATTTGTATCAAATTCATCCCATTTCTAAAATATCAGTCTTTTTGAAGAAAGAAACCGAAATTACATCATCGATCAATAACGAGGTGTTTGTTTTAGACAAATGTTTTATTATGGTGGAATATTTTATATGTTTGTTTTACAATATAAAGAATTTCAAAAATTTAACGTGTAACGCGGGACAAGGAAAAAATATTCAAAAATGAAGGTATTATTGATTTTTACTTAATGAAAATGGTCTGTTACATATACAAAATTACAATATTCTGAAATTAGACTTTAAAAGCTTTAAAATGATATTTAACACTTTAGAATATCATTTTTATTATCTATAAATTAGTGCCATGAATGTGTCTCGTCCACGATTTCACTAAAATAATACCAGTATCGTGCGACGTTTCTATATATTTCACCGACGACCTATAAGATAGTTTCCATGAAGCTAGTTATGTTTTCTCATTTATACTAGTATCGAACAATATTAAATTTAAATTCTTCATTTTTTCTCGATATATTGATTTCCCTATCATTTTACATATTTTCTTTTTTCAATTACCCTTCAAAGACTCAGTATACAAAATATATTATATTTTCTTGGCATTGCTTTTTAGAATGAATTGTACAACTTAATGAGGATATTTGTTTTTACTGTTATTTTGCAGGTTTTCCAACGTAGAATGAACGGAGAGACACATTTCTTTATAGAATGGAGTTATTATAAGCATGGATTTGGTGACCAGAGTCAAGAATTTTGGTTGGGTAACACTTACCTTTACATTTATAGGGAAATATATTATGATTACATCAGGCTATCTTTAACGTATCCGACACAGTACTTTAATTCAGAAAGTTATCGAATTGTTCTTTGTGTCAAAAGCAAAACAAACTTATTAAGAATGTTTTGCTCCTATTGTTTTTGATTTTTTCTTCAGATTTCTGGAATCCTCAGGTGTTATCCATGCTGTGCTATTAAAAATGTTGTCCACCAACTCCTACTTTTCTTTTCATAATTTCATTACATACAGTCCAAAATGCCACATTTGAAAATATTATAAAATCCTGGTTATTTTTTCATAAATCTGACAGAAAAAATATGTCAATGTTAAATGTATGAAAAACAAGGACACGGAACCTTTTTCCGTTTTTTTGTTATTTTAATACAGAGTAGCGAGCATCTTTAAGATGTTGTTTTTTTGTCGTTGTGCATGCTTGTCTTATTTATTTATTTATTTATTTATTTATTCAGGTTTCGGAATATACTAATTTTACCTTCCGGTGACTCCGGGTTCCCTCGTCAATAAAGGGCTGGCCTACACGATATAACCAAGAGTGCTGAAAGGGGAATAAAACATCAGCAATCAGTCAATCTTATTTCAAAACAGTTTTCAAACGTGTAAAACAATGGAAAAACAAAGGATATGGGGTATCAATCAGTTCATGTACAGAAAAAAAAACACAACACAAAAAGCAAACGACCAGCGCTTTGTACGTGTTTCTTTTTCTGCATTGAAATCCTGGCAAACTCTGACAAGGTTCCTGACCTGGTACAGCAGCATGCAAATTGTGTGAAGACTAAGCTAGTTAATATTTTTTCTTATCTCTACCCTTCTTCGTTATAGTCCTGATCACTAGATTTATTATACGTGTATAAAATAATATGCTATAAGATCAGTACTGTAATAACTATACAATAGACAACAAAAAACACTAAAAAATAACAAATCATACCTGATCGAAATATGGTCGTGGCTACTGAAAAATCACACCTTCCTGCTCCTATTGGCCTTCTCATTGGTTTTTTTTTATTATGTGATTACTTGGCAGTTTTAATAGTGATGATTGGATTACCAAACCTAGTATGTCATGCTTATATGATAGTCTAGGAATGTATTTTTGATTGCTTGATTATCTTGTTGCTTGTTTTAAAAAGTAGTTAATGAATTTGTGATTATATTGGCAAACAATTTGTGGTTATGTGATTACCTGGTCCTTATTTATACTTACATCAGGTAACGACCATCTGCATATGCTGACCTCTCAAGGAAACTACAGATTGAGGATTGATATGGAAGACTTTGAAAACAGCCAAGCTTATGCGCTGTATGACTACTTCAGCGTTGGTAGTGAAAGTTCTGGTTACATTTTGAGTGTTAGTAATTATTCTGGTGATGCAGGTTAGCATTTTGTATTTCTAACTCTGTAACTCTCTTAATTCTATTATTTACCCTTATCCTTATTTATTTTCTTCTTTGATTCTAAATTTGATAAAAGGAAAGTTATAATTAATATAGTTGAAAATGGAAATGGACAATGTGTCAAAGAGACAGTAGAAAACATTCGAATGCCACCAATGGGTCTTATGACGTAGTATATTAACATAATTTTGCAGATCTTAAGCCTATATTGAAATCAAATGGCTGTTTCCCATTGTTTCATTTGCCACATTTCTTTATTTTAATAATATATACATCAAGGCAATAAGTGTGCATAAAATTAATTAAGTTTCTTAGCATAGTTATTTCAGCCCGAAATATTATGAAAAAAATATTTATTTATTGCAATTAGAACGGTAAAATTATTCATCTTCTTCTCTTTCTCCTTTTTCTTCATATAGTCTTCTTTTTTATCCGTTACTATCAGTATATGCTATCCCTACCATCAAAGAAAACCTTAAATATATCGTCCGAAATATTCAAAAAATTTGTTAGGGTCTATATATTGCAAGTGTTTAGACATACAATCTCAAAGTTGATGGAGGAAAAAGAGCATACATTGATTAAATTCATTTTACATAACATATATACTGGTGAAGGGTATAATTCCAAAATGTTTATTGAAATTAAAATTTACTTTTTCTTTTTTTTTAATTTTGGTGGTGTCTTACACCTTTTTTTTTCTTTTTTCTATACACAGGCAAAATTTGCTCACATGAATTTCACATGAATCTCATATGAAATTCACATGAAAAATTTCACGTGAGATTCACCTCAATCGACTTATACATGAAACTCACGTGAAAATTTTCATGTGAATTTCACATGAATCTGATGTGAATTTTTAACGTGAATTTCACGTGAAATTTACAACAATTTTCTTTTTATATTTTTCATGATTTTGATTAAATTTGAAAATTTGGATGTTATTTGAATTACTCTATTTAAAAAATTTATGTGAATTTCACATGAAAAATTTTACGTGATTTTCATGTGAAATTCACATGAATTTCACATGAAACTCACAAAAACTGATTTCATGTGAGTTTCACGTTTAAGCTCATTTGAGGTGAAATTGATTTGAATTTCACGTGAGATTCACATGAATTTAAATTCACGTGAAATTGATGTGAGTGAAATTTGCCTGTGTAACCAAGATGTTGCGTACAGTAACGTTTTTCACATCAAGTCAACGCCCTCATAGGAAAGATCTAAATTTCATATTTTTTCAATGGTCTCGATACTTAATCTCAGAATGATAATTCATGAAATAAGAAAACATTTATTACAAATTAAAATACCTTACTTTAATATAAAATTGCTAAGGGACAGACACAAACATCCGACATTTCAACGGCAAAAGTAATGGCTTGATCATTTACTGCAACAAAGTGTCAAAGACATGTTTAAAATCGAAAAGATAGTAACATGATTTCCTATTGCAGCGTGTTACATATATTTACAGGAGATTCGATGGCTTTTCAGAACGGACAGAAATTCTCCACAAAAGATAGGGATAATGACGTATGGGACGGGGATTGTGCAGCAGTGTTAAAGGGTGCTTGGTGGTATAGTTCATGTCACCGTAGCAACCTTAACGGCCTCTATCTGGAAGGAAATCATACTTCATTTGCTGATGGCGTCAATTGGGTAACCTGGAAGGGCTACCACTACTCACTAAAAGAATCAATCATGATGATCCGCAAAGTTTAGATAGATGAACCTATGTTATGAACAATAAATAATGCATATTCTCATTCTATTTTTTTGTTAATTTTTTTAGATTATATGATTCTGTATGTCTCAGTCATTCGTTAGATTTCGGTTTTGTAGGCATTTTTTCTCGTACAATATTGTTAGTGTCATGGATGGTTCCCTATTGTCAAAGTTTGATCTGATTACAGATTCAAAAATTAAGAATCATTTACAGTCCGTATAATAATCCAATGAAATCAAATTGTGCTGAACGTTATATTCTATGGTTTATAACTAAACGTTAAATAGAGAACATGGATAGTTTATTTCATTGTAGTTTTAAAATCTATTGAATTAATCTTTTCCTTGACACTGAATCATCGAACAACCCTTTTAAAAGAGGGACGAAAGATACAAAAGGGACAATCTTTAACTTATATTGGTAACAAAACAAAAAAACATAATTTAATCCTTTTACTAATAAAAATGATGAAACCTAGTTCTGCTAAAAACAACCGTAAAAAAACGCGCGATTCTACGTCAAAGTTAAGGTTAATCAACCATTCGGTCCCAGAACTTATAATAAAATCTTTCAATCCTTAATTGGTAGATTTAATATACATAAATACAATACAAAAATAAGAAAGCAATGAAGAGGTTGTCAAATGTATGCCTTTTTGTGCTTCTTTGTTAAATATTTGTTTGTTTTTATTGTGATTAAAATTATAACACAATGTTGACTGGTGTATCCCTATTTGTGACATTTTACCTTTTATGTCTGTTCGTGTTGTTCACACATCCTTTTCAATATAATGGAATTAAGTGCGACTGTCATTTAAGTGAGAGGTTTAGCTAGATATAAAACTAGGTTCGATCCACCATTTTCTACATAAGAAAATGCCTTTACCAAGTCAGGAGTATGACAGTTGTCATCCATTCGTTTGATGTTTTTGAGCTTTTGATTTTGTCATTTGATTAGGGACTTTCCGTATTGAATTTTCCTCGATGTTCAGTACTTTTGGGATTTTACCTTTTTTTTATGAATGGGGAATATTCAAGGTTTAAATTCTAAAAAATATTTATTTAGTGAACACGTATTTGTAAATTTTGTATCAAAATGCATATTATTTGTCTTGTTTAAACTTGGAGTAACAGTGGTAAACTGGTATACCAAAGTTTGCTTTTATATGCAAAA
Organism: Mytilus trossulus; assembly: GCF_036588685.1. NCBI lineage: Eukaryota > Metazoa > Mollusca > Bivalvia > Mytilida > Mytilidae > Mytilus > Mytilus trossulus. The sequence goes on along the minus strand of NC_086382.1, from coordinate 75,027,057 downwards.
ATACTCAGGAAAAAACACAAAAGAGCCATACGAGGTTCTGGTAGAATTGGTCTGTATGTCAGAAGTTCTATATATATAAATGTATACCAAAGTTATCTTGTAATCATAATGCTTTCTCAATTGTGTGTGTTATATACACATTTCATGGTCGGCGTGGGAAAAATTCTCCTCACTAGTGAAATGTCTGTTTTTGGCAAAAGATTGGTCGAAATTTAATTATGAAATAAAAACACCGTTTCTTCTGAATTTCACATTGTCACGTCATGAAAAAAAGGTGAAAACCGTCTTTAAAAGGCAATTTTAACTCCAATAAGTAATTCGTCTGACCATTTCCTCTATATTTTCTTCATTGAAGATTTTATTTTGTGATCATTTTTACTTTAGCAAAGTTCTATCTCTCTAATATAATTTTAAGATATAAGGCAAGCACGCAAATAATTAGTAAAAATAATCATCAAAGGGCAATAACTATCATAATGACGATTTCAACCATGTTGACCTATTTCATGAAGATGTGGAAAGTGTCGTGCTGATCATTTCAAAATTTCTCTGTATCAATTATAATTGTTTTCAATTTAGTAGGCAAATATGAAAAAAGGTAAAAAGTTTTCATTAAAAAGAGCAATAACTCCTATCAGAAGTCATCTGACAGTTTAGACATGTATGGACAATTGGTTGAGCTAGATACAATCTGAATATTTTTGCCTGGTCAGATTTTCTCTCTTTATTAAGGTTTGTTTTGACAAAACTTGCATTTTTCATCCTCTATTCTGTATAGCCATGTTGGCCATCTTGGTTGGCAGACGGATTCATCAAGCACATTTGTGTTAACTAGATACCCCAATGATGATTGTGGACAAGTGTGATTAAACTTGGCAAAGCAGTTTCAGAGGAGAATATTTTTGTGAAAGATTTCACAAAATTTACGATAAATGTTTAAAATTGACTATTTCAAAAGGGCTATTAGAACTTTTCAGTTTATCTATATCTATCATAGCATTCAAGATAAAAACCAAAAACTGCAAAATTTCCTTAAATTAACAAATCAGGGACAGCATCACAACAACGGAATTTTTGATTGGTCTGAAAATTTCAGTGCAGATGGATCTTAACCTGGTGAGCATTTATATCCAGTACAATTTTCTCTAAATGGTTTGGTTTCAGATACATAAGCCAAGCACAAAAATAAGATGTGGTATGCTTAACAATTTGACAACTCTCCACAAGAGACCAAATGACACATAAATTAACAACTATAGGTCATCGTACGGCCTTCAACAATGAGCAAAGCCCATACTTCAGCTATAAAAGGCCATGAAATGACAAATGTAAAACAATTCAAACGAACGGCCTAATTTGTGTACAAAAAAATGAACGAAAAACAAATATGTAACACATCAATAACGCCATCACTGAGTTACCGTATCCTGACTAGGGACAGATACATACATACAGAATGGTGCGGGGTTAAACATGCAAAAACTGCATTTTACCCCTTACATTTGTTTTAGCCATGTCAGCCATGTTGGTTGGCAGACGGGGTCATCGGATAAATTTTTACAACTAGATAACTATTGCGGCTAAGTGTGATTAAACTTGCCAGGAAGTTTCAGAAGTGAAGATTTTTAAAAGATTACAAAAAATTACGAACAGTTATTAAAAAAAATAACTATTAAGGGCCATAACTCCTTAAGGAGTCAATCGACAATTTTGATCATCTTGAATTATTTGTAGATCTTAGTTCCCTTGCTGAACATTATTGCTGTTTACAGTTCATCTCTATCTGATATGATATTCAAGATAAATATTCTTCGTAACTACTTACGTAGATGAAGGTGCACATGATGCACATGACTTGTACACTTAACGAGAGAAATCCTCAAAGTATATGCTTCAACCAGAGAAATATCTCCGTTACTACTTTCCTCTGCCATCTCAAACGTCAGCATGACGAGCACGTAGTAACACAACTTTCTTCCAAGCCGCCGAGAAAGAAAACTTATAGTTTGTAGTGGACCAGGTGTATCATAACATATGGTTCTCGCGCGTTTTTGAACTTCCTATCGATTCTAATACCAACAAGATTGAAATCCTGAAGTATTACCAATGTTATTTCAACTGATCGGGCGGAGCTTACGTTTTAATTTGCATAAGGACAGTCTATTTGAAGATGTGTGTGATAAGGATGATTACCGTTATAATTATAACTGATTTCTAATCACCTATCAGTCTCATCAAAGAAATTTACAAAAGAATGACTGGACACTTCATTGATGAGTTTATTCTAAAACACCTATCTATAGATGGACTGGTTTATTATGAGCGAACCGGTTAAACTCCGCCCAGTCAAGTGAAATAAATTGAGTAATACATTTGTCACATAATGATATAAAATTGTGTTGTATAAACGATAAGAAAGATAACTCTGGTACATTAAAGTTTAAAGATTTTGTTTTAAACGAAAAACAAGTTAACTACTTTATATTGATTGATTAGTGTTGTACATATACGCAACTTTCAACACTATTGTGCTATTTCGTATCGGTCATTTTTATTGACGTAGGAAACCAGAATGCTTGGAGAGAACCACTGACATTCGGTAGGAAAAATGACAAGCCTAGTCAACTAATACCCGGCCACTTCCACTTGTATTTTTGTCTATCTGACGAGTTAAGCCTTTTTCAACTGTTTTTTTATAGTTCGTTCTTATGTTGTACTGTTATACCACTGTCCCAGGTTAGGGGAGGGTTGAGATCCCGCCAACATGTTTAACTCCGCCACATTATTTATGTATGTTCCTGTCCCAAGTCAGGAGCCTGTAATTCAGTGGTTGTCGTTTGTTTATGTGTTACAATTTTGTTTTCTTCATTTTTTTACATAAATAAGACCGTTAGTTTTCTCGTTTGAATTGTTTACATTGTCCTATCGGGGCTTTTTATGGCGGACTATGCGGTATCGGCTTTGCTCATTGTTGAAGGCCGTACGTAACGGTGACCTATAATTGTTAATGTTTGTGTCATTTTGGTCTTTTGGATAGTTGTTTTATTGGCAATCATACCACATCTTCTTTTATATAAGATTGAAGTTGAGTAAACCTTCTCCGTACGCGGGATTTGAACTCACAACCTCAGTGTCGACTGGCTAATGATACGTGAGTATTGGACAACTTAGACCATCCAGCAACTAGGCCCAAAGCTTATAATTGGCGTTTATAATTTCGTTTCACAAAAGTTTGTCCGGTATGGTTAATTATTAAAAAAATTATGACTGATACATAAAATATAATTAGTGTGTCGCCATTTTTAGCTTCATTTAAATACAGACTTTATTCTCTTCTTTCACTACCAATACCACTGTCCTATCCCCGCAGTGCATGATTCTGACAGATTAATTCAAATGCTATCAATTATATCACCCTTCTGTGAATAAGTGGTGAAGACTGCCAAAAATGATCGTTCAACAACATTGTACATTTGCTTTATTTTTCTCAGATACGTTTAAAGATTATGATATATATTTAATATGGATCACTACACACATATTCATTCTTACAAGTTTAAAATGACATAAAGATCAAAAATCAAGTAAAAATTAATAATTTTACTTTCTTCCCATTTTAAAGATAAATAGATAGTAAACCCATTTAAACGATCTCTCTATTTTCACATGAATAATGTTGTTTTTTAAATAAACGATAGATATTATAATATTCGTACGAGCTGCTTGAAATCATAAACTATATTTATGTATTTAAATGTATGTAATAGTCCAATTATATATAATAACCATGGTCCATTATATATGCTGTCTCTTCAGTACTCTGTCCTATTAAGATACATTTCACATGATTATTAAATATAAAAAACAGTTTCGTGTGAAATATTCTCACGAGACCGTCAAATGATTCAGTTACATGTGTTATTTGTAAAATCGATATACGAGTTATACATGTATATCTGGGCGTACTACAGCTTGTCAGATACATGTACAATGTATGACGATTGTAGATTATTTTTTTTAATTTATTGTGTTTTATATTTTTTTGATTTCTGACTTATACATGCATTACCCCGACACCGACTCCAATAGCTACATGTACAATGTAGGTACACTGCAATATAATGAATGAAATACAATGATGTACGTAACATTATGAAAATTGGGGATTTACAATTTTTCTTGTTTTTTACCACCGTTGTTAAGTTTTCTACATGAAGATCTTTGGGGCTATTAAAACTTCTAAAATAAACTCATCATAGATACCAGGATAAAAAAAAACATATTGACGACAGACGCGCGTTTCGTCTTCAAAAGACTCATCAGTGACGCTCGAATAAAAAAGTGTATAGGGCCAAATAAAGTACGAAGTTGAAGAGCATTGAGGACCAACAATTCTCAAACGTTTTGCCAAATATAGCTAAGGTAATCTATTCTTGAGGTTAAGAAACCTTAGTTTTTCAAAATTTCAAAGTTTTGTTAACAGTTAATTTATAATTATGAACATATCAATGATAACCCAAGTCAACAGAGAAGTGCTGACTTCTGCGCTGAATATATCGCGTCAATTTACTTAGAATGTAGAATTATACTCAACAGTTTAGTAGTGAATCAAGTGTTGTTTTTCCCTGAAGTTTCAGCATGGAGGACAAAAAGGAAATATAGATAAAGGAAAAAGGAAAAAAACAAGATGAAAAGAAACCATCACAATTTAAAAGAAACAAGCAAACAATTCTCCACAAAAACTAAAAATTGCGTAACATAAATTCCACCAATTTGAAAACCCGAGGTGGTGAAATTTGGTAAACAGACATTTAAAACCGGTGCCAGTTCACTTTTTTAAAGTTTTTAATGCGTATGTATCTTTGGTGGTGAAATTTTAGGAAGAAAGATAAGAAGTTACCAATATCCGTTAACTTTATTTTCCGCTATATACTAGATGATGTTCTCTCACTAAATAATTCAAAGTTTGATGACTACAAAAATGTATGTTGAACGCATCTATCCCATCAAACTAAAGATAAAGAATACAACAAATACAGTTAAGTCGGCCTCATATCTTGACTTACATCTAGAAATTGACAACGAGGGTCGGTTGAAAACAAAACTTTACGACTAAGTGATGATTTCAGCTTTCCAATTGTGAACCCTCCTTTTCTAAGTCGCAAAATTCCAGCAGCACCTGCATACAGAGTATATATCTCACAATTGGTACCATATCTTTTAGGGGAGAGAGGACATGTGGCTGTATTTATAAAAGGACAAGAGTCAGTGATTGTGATGTTGATTTCGTTTTCTACTCTTAATGTGTTCTTGTTCGTAAACTGTTTGCAAGAGTTGAAAGCAGTGGCGAAGTCACGAAAAATTTGACAGATGCCATCACAATTTTATCGTTTTCAGCTTACCAGTTCGATTAACCCTTACATCAATCCAGCCCGTTCTGTCAGTTCCATGATTTCAATCTTTAATAACTTTCAACATTTGTACTGAAATTGCAGCTGCCTACAATCGATATCATTACGCAATAATAGTTTGGATACATATCGATTATACGATATGCTGATGTCAGAATAACAGAGAACACAAATACATGACTCAATGTCTATTAGTAGGCTCGCTTCGGAAATAAATGCAACGAAAACCAACATTTCTTCTTTAAATCCGACAGTATTATAATTCTCTATGAAGAAAAGAAGACTTTATACTTTGAACATGAACAGGTAATATAATTTTAAATGCAAAAAGTATCAACCATTTTGAAGGAATTTAAGATGCAAGGATTTAATTTAGTTAGCTTTTATTCAAATGTTTGCCAAATTCCGAGAAAGATTTTCTACCGATTTTTTTGCCATTTTTCAATTGTCTGCATAATTTTAAATATTCAAAGTTGACAGACATATATCAAGTCAACAATAAGTCTTGTGCAAACCTGTAAATGAATAAGAGTCGGATACGAACTGGTCTGATCGTTTTATTACTCTTATTTTTCGTATATACTAATTGTTTATTTTTCGTATATACTAATTGGGGTTTTTTCTCGTCTTTTAATCTTGAACTAGTATGCACACCATTTATTTGCAGAAACCATCGTAGCAACTCCTTTTAAAAGAGTCTCTCTGTCTCTCCGTGTCCCTATATAACTTATATAAAGTATAACAAATTACATTCTGATCAAACTGGCTTGTTTTGGGCACTGCAATTTCAACGCTATTATTTTCACATTTTAATAATAAAAATATATGTATTGCACACATTTGACAACAAAATAACAAAATATATATAATTATAACTGATTTGTAAAATTTAACTTGATTCATTGGAGTTTAATAACTAGAAATGTAGGACTTTATTTCTTACTAAACTCTCTGTAATCATTTTTGAGCTTATAAAGCAATAAACAATCAAAACACTATTTTTAAATGATGTGTGTACATGTACATGTATACAATTAAAATATCATTTGTAAATGCTATGTGTACACAGCTACTTTTGCATAGGTAACATTTCTGTACAAAAAAAATCTGTAGTACAGGAAATTTACTTTTGATATTTTAATTTAGTGCTATTTTGCTACTTTAAAATTATTAAGTCAAGTACTGTAAAAAAATAAAAGGTACTTAAATATAACAATAATTTTAAAGTAAAGTAAAAGAACTTTTAAAATATCAAAACTAAATTTCCAGTTCTTCAGATTTTAAGTACAGAAATAGTACCACCACCTATGCAAAAGTAGCAGTGTATACAACAAATGGAAGTTTTTAACGACCTTCACTGGCTATACAGCCCTTGCACGGTCGGCCCTGGCTTGCGCCTTTTTGGGCTTTAAATAATTTATACAGTGTATATGATTAAAGCATCCTTTTTTAAATGGTTTGTGTAAATGTGTTTCAATCATATGACATATGTCAGTATGCATTATGTTATGAATCAAATTCATTTCTCCGTGTATTCGTTGGTCCAATCCAAGGTTGATAAATACATATACATGATATAGGTATACATAAGCATTCAGAATTTTCAATTTTAACCGTTTTCGTTGGTCATGAGTCGAAGTATAAAATATCAAAAATTATTTTAATATTTTTAAATGTCTGATAACGTGAATGCTTGATAACATTTTAAAACCTTCGTTAACCATATTTGAAAGGAAAGAGATCATTTCAGAGGTTCGTGAAAGTGATATTTGGTATTGACACGGCATATGGACGTTTGCGTTGTAAAATCAAATAGAGGAATTCACATTATTTTCTAAGTTCCAATCACATTGTTGCCACTGTATAGTTTAGTTTTATCTGATTGGGTCTCAGATTTCCACAGAGCAATATTCTTTTGTAGAACACTTTCAAAGAAACTGTCGTCTAGTCCTACAATACTACCATGACTGGTTCCTCCGACTGGTTCCTCGTACGACAGGGACCTAGGTCTATTCGCTCTCTGTATGTATAGTGGTACTGTGGAGTAACTTCCATTCATACTGACCGACAGTAAACTGTCACTATCATCATTCGAACAGGAATCTGTTTCATCTTCGGGTATTTCGTTGATTCCTACAAAATACAAAACTTTTACTATTGGTTTGGCAAACGATGCATTAAAGAAAACATTATGTTTTGTTTTTAAAATATAGATCTATGCAGGTACCCAAACCAAAATTTACAACCAAACGGCTATAATGATAGACAAGTTATATGAATCTCATGCCTTATGGAAATGTAGAAAAAACATAATTCTAGCATATGATGTGATTTCCTTAGTTAAAAAAGGTACCATCGTACACACTGATTCTTATCTGAAGCAGTCAAATAAGCACGTGTTAGATGTAAAAAAAAGTTTTGTGAGTTGTCAAACCCTAAATTAGCTTCTTTTTTTAATAATCTTGTTTATTGGTTATTGGCACTAAATCCGTTGGATGTGTATCTACTGATTCATAAGTCTTTGGAAACATGATTTTGTATTAGTTTTAGTTAAATTGAACGTTTTGACAGCGCTTCGTGTCTTTATGTATGTCAGTTGGGTTTATTGTGTGTGCTTCGTATGTATTAATTGAGTTGAACGATTTGTACCTAATTTTATAGAATTTTTTTCTCATGTTGTACTGCTACACCACAACCAAGTGTCAGGGTCAAATTGAACGATTACAAGCATGTTCAATCCCATCACAATTGTTACTGTCTAAAGTCAGTAACCAGTAATTAAGTGGTTTTCATTGGTTCATAAAAACAAAAGGGACTACGCAGAAAAGTTGAAACCGGGTATGGTCAATTTTTTTATTTAACATTACAAGCATTATTAGTATTGACTCACTCAATTTAAAACCTATGCATACTGTATAGAAAGGCAGCTATTATAACAAGCGTTTGAATATACCAAAATAAATGAGAATACAAATTCAAAAGCCCTAGTGCGACACACACAATCGTGGCAATAAACGGACGAACGATAAAAAAAACTAAGTTAAACATTAAAAACTGAACCACAAAGCCTAATAGACAAATAATGAAATGCATGATAAATCAAATATTAATACGTTGCTTTATGCACTTCAGTGAACGATATTTCTTCTAATTGAAAATTCGTGATATTATTATAAACTTTCAATAACTGAACTGTGTATTCATTATCCACGTATATCTGTGTTATCTAAACAAACAAGACGAGACGAATGCATACCTTCAAAACTGGAATTAAAACTACTAGATTGAGCTCTTAATACAGTTATATAATAAGGAACACTTTGTTGTCTGACTAGTGGTGCCCTCTTTGTTTTGTGGAAGGTTTCTGTGGGTGACTCGTCAACAGCGCTATCAGGACTAGGCGTGTGCTGTTTCTGACATATTGTTTGTATAACGTCGCTGATATGAATCAGCTGTTTCAATAAGTTAACATCTTGTTTCTTCATAGCCAGCTGAAATAAGATAAATACTAATATAGCTTTGAATCAATGACAAAGACCGTGTAGATTATTTTTTGTTAGATAACGGTCCAGTGGCAAATGTTCCACGAGTAATCAACATAAATTGTTTTTACAATAAACCACGTAGGTTCTGATGTCGATTTACCTGAATGAAGTCCGATCTAACCTTGCAAATTTGGGACAATCACGTCAATATCATAGTATAGTACTTTGTGCTTTTAAAATAAATATGATTACTGAACACTGGGTGTTGTTTGGTTTTTTTTTTAGGGGGGGTTGTAGTTTTTAGTTTGTTTGTTTTTTATTTGGGGTTCGTTTTTTTATTTTATTTTGTTTTGTTTGTTTGTACATATATGTAAATGTACTCTTCTAAAGCGCCGATGTCATTATTGTCAAAGTTGATTTTAGATTTTCATAGTGACAACCGTAAAATATCTTTAATGTAAAATATTGACGGGCTTGAACGGGAATTATCTAATCACTGTATAGTTTTTTCTTTATTAAACCAAGTTTTTAAAAAGAACGTTGATAACGTCAACCGATGGCTTGGACACATTTTATTAGAAAACTTTGATCAAGTAAACTTTGATTTTAGGTGCATGGAATTTATTGTATCAAACTTTAAAAATAAATGATTTTTTAGTTAGAGTTAAAACAAAGAAAATCGAAATCAACTGTTTTATTTAGTCCGAAACATTAAAATTGTGATAAAAAGTGGCTACTTATTTACCATTTTGTGAAACTAAAATTGTGACAGAAGGACGGACATGACAGTCCCTATTTATCTCCAACATTATTCAGCGTTTGTATAAAATTGTCGATCACTAAAATGTAAAGAAAGGGAAATTTTAATGAGATCAACAGCTGCATTTGTTCTTCTATTTTTATATACTGCACTTTTATGTAATCTAACTTTGTTTATCACATAGTTTTATTTTCAATTAAAACAGAAAAATCGCTATTTTGCTTTGAAAAAAGTTTATGAATCTAATCACTTGCACTCACAGTATTTTCATTTCTGACACGAAATTTGTTTTCGAGGTGGTATAAATAAAACTGTTTTGTACTTTAAGGAAGCAATATTTCATATAGCAAGTGCTAGCATGTGTTAACAGAGGTCATGTGTTGACAGAGGTCATGTCAATAAAACTTTATCATCACTTATATATGTTGATGGGAGTCTTTCTACATCAAACATTTCTGTAAAATAGTTTGCTTTGTAGTATACTGTTTGTTTACATTTTAGTATAGAACTATGTCAGTGGGTTCAAGATAGACACAAAAGTTGTTGCATATTAAAGAAACACTTCCTATGTTGTTTTTAGAAATGTGTTAGCAATCTACATGGTTCAATACAAAGTAGAGTCAAAAAGCACATTTAATGATCATTGGACCATGGGAACAAATATAAATATGTTATATAGTAATTTGGAATTTCTTTTGATTAATTTCTGTAAAATATTATTTATATTAAAGTTTTTACCGGATTCCGGCTTAGTACAAATGTACATAATAAGTATATACATGAACCCGATTTCTTGCTTACATGCAAATACAGGCAGTTGTTTATTTCTGTATCAAAATCTATTTTTGTCTGTTGTGGAGAGTTGTATATCATCGGCTCTACTACATCTATTTTTTATATTAGAAAGTTTTGTCATACATGTAATGCTAATATAGCTTTCTATAGTACATTGTACGGGTTTATGAAGGCCGGTAAGAACCATATCGTCCACTACATCTTAGTGCTGTCTCTTGTGGAAATTTGTCTCATTGCATTAGCGACTATACCATGTCTCCTCGATATATACGAAGATGTGGTGTGAGTGCCAACTCCCAATCCGAGTGACAATTTATAAAAGTACACCATTACAGTTCAAAGTACGGTCGTCATCACGGAGCCTTGGCTCACACCGAACAGCAAGCTATGAAGGATTACTAACAAATTACTAGTGTAAAACCATTCAAACGGTCTAATCTATATAAAAAAAAAACAAGAATGTGTCCTCAGTACACGAATGCCCCACTCGTACTATCATTTTCTATGTTCAGTGGACCGTGAGAATCTCTAATTTGGCATTAAAATTAGAAAGATCATATCATAGGGAACAACATGTGTACCAAGTTTGAAGTCGATTGGACTTCAACTTCATCAAAAACTACCTTGACCAAAAACTTTAACCTGAAGCGGGACAGACGGACGGACGGACGAACGGACGAACGGACGCACATACCAGAAAACATAATGCCCCTCTACTATCGTAGGTGGGGCATTAAAACGAGAAACGAACAAACTCTTATGAACCACATATTTATATGTATAGGTTCCTTTGTCAAATTTTAAACAGTTTCCGGAAATTAATGCGTTTCACATCAACTGTTTGTCAACTTCTTGTTTACCTAATGGTGATACATGTCGCGGTCGTCATTTTAATGAGTAGCCCAGATTTGAATAATATTGTCTTTAACCGATTACCGATTAGAAAACAATATTATACTAAATATCGTTGGATGTAGTCTTATATCCAAAATATCAAACTATACAAATATGTCAGGGGAACATACAGGCATCCGATTTATTTAGTATTTGCACGCATTACCACGATTGTATATGTTTTCACAAACTTAGGGATCAGCACAAATCTATGTGTTGGTTAATGTCATACCTATGGAAGATTATAGTTTCAATTTAATTTCAGTTCAATTTGGACTTTTGTATCAAATGGGTATCAAAATGAAAGTTTACAGAGAACATGCCGAATATAAACAATTTATAAGTGTTTGGAGCTCCGTGAGAGAAATATGACAACAGTATGTTGTTAGGAGAATCTGAATTCAAACACTAAAACTGTAATGGAATTCTTATTATGTCAGTTGAATTAAAAAAATTAATAAAAGATAGTCGATTTAAAAAAGAACTTCAAAATGTACAATGATAAAAATCTCGAATTTAGAAAATAAAATAAAAAACACGATAAGAGAACAGAATATAAACTTTAATTGTTGCAAATTGTAGATCTGATTCCCTTTCGTATTTAATAGAACCATTATATATCCATTAGTATTTCGGGGAAATGTTCATAATTGATAGCGTGCTAAGGATTTTTACCAGCCTTTGTCTTTCGTAAATAACAAATTAACTTAAAATAATGACATTTAACTCTTAGCGTACTTAAATTGTTTTAAAGATTGTAAACACATAAACTTACAATATTTATTATAGTTGAATTTGGGTGTTCCCGGTTTATTAAGATAATTGACCTGACGACCTAGATTTTAACCAACTTAATATTTAAATTTTATTCTTATTGTAATATTGTATGATCTCTTTTGTGTATATTATCTTAAAAGGTGTTTTTTATTCCGCAAAACATATTAATTCTTATATTTTGCTATGTAAACGATAATGTGAGGTTTGTAGGTTGCCTGGTGCAGACAAAAAAATCTGTTCAACTTGTTTTGCAAGTGGCACGCGTACGTCCGCCATTAGATCCGGCCTGAACAATGAAATGCTGAGATATTTGCAACTGTACGTGTAAGCTACCTGTCAATCGTCGATCATAAGATATTGTTTGTACTCCATCCACGATCACTCCTAAATTTCATTACATAATGAAGGGTTGAGATCTCACAAACATGTTTAACCCCGCCGCATTGTTGCGCCTGTCCCAAGTTAGGAGCTCTGGCCTTTGTTGGTCTTGTATTATTTTAATTTTAGTTTCTTGTGTACAATTTGGAAATTAGTATCGCGTTCATTATCACTGAACTAGTATATATTTGTTTAGGGGCCAGCTGAAGGACGCTTCCGGGTGCGGGAATTTCTCGCTACATTGAAGACCTATTGGTGACCTTCTGTTGTTGTTTTTATTATTTGGTCGGGTTGTTGTCTCTTTGACACATTCCCCATTTCCATTCTCAATTTTATAGATTAATTGATGAATTTTTGAATGCTTAAAACGTCTAGGGGCAAATGTTTCATGCAGATTAGTTATACGTACGTCGTAATGATGTTATATCGTTAGACAATGTGTATAGTGTTTTAAAATATAAGTATAAGGTTTTCAACACACAGATTTATTCTTACTTATCTCACTTAAACACAGTGAAAAAAAAAAATGTCAAGTTGTCATAAACGTAATGATGGCAGCCGATATATTTGTTATTAAAACCTGTAATGTATACCGTTTGCGTAGGAAATATTTCATATATAATATACTTGGATAATATATCATATGTTTTACTAAAAAAAAAAGGAGTAAATTGATAATCAATACAAGTTTGTTTTTGTAAAATGTCAAAAGTGACACAATTATATATATAGATCTACACAGTGTTAGCATATATTATATTACAAATCATATTATGAATATTAATGCACACGTATTGTATTATAAGTATATTGAACAATCTATAGCATGTGAATATTTGATACAATTTGCTGGATTACTTTTCGCTTATTTTGAAGGCCATATGTGTATTATATATATTCAGATGCTCATTTCGTTACACTTAATCTTTGTTGGTATCGGACAGATGTCGTCATGACAATAAAATCCAATCTTATTTTTTTTGTCATTTTTTTGTTGTTACAAGTTCATTCCCTTGTTATTGTTGTTTATTTGTCAACTTTTGATGCATAACCAGGAAACATAATAAATTCATCAATAAAAACAACTAAGATGAAAAAATCGATACAAGAAAACATTCACATATAGAAATAGACATCCATTTATATCAGTTCCGTCTAATGACGTATTCCACAAGACAATTATATCTTAAAGTAGATCGAAGAGAGCACACCGCTGTCATTGATAAAAAAAAATACATTAACAATATATACTAACCACTTTCCTTTAACTCGACATTTCAGATTATTACTGACATTTTATTTGGTACAATTATAATTCTAAGGATATCGAAGAGTGGGCACCATCTCTTCATTGATAAACAATAAATACATCAAATCATACTCTAACCTATTTTCTTCATTTGATATTTCAGATTAACTGACATTTTCTATGACACAACTATATATACATGTACATGTGCATTAAAAAACACGCATCGTCTTTTCATTAATAAAAATAGCATACATTGTTGTTTTTTCTATGGTCGGGTTGTTGTCTCTTTGAAACATTATCCATTTCCATTCTCAATTTAGTTACCGTTCCCCTGTTTTCTACGATTTCAGATTAATTTTACTTTTTTAATAAAATTCAGATTCAAGAGCATATTGAGAGTAATACTCTTCCTTAAATTCATTATTAATAAATAATCAGTAAAATGTATACTTACGAGTTCTGTCTTTAGAGATTTGAGGTTAACGTTGACTTTCTCTACCAGATAGTTATATTCCTGGGCACACTGGAGAATACCCGTCTTTTCCATTATAAATAATTTTATCACTGCAAGGTGTCACAAGAAGTTTACTTAACTTAAAATAAATACTTCACCATGCTTATAACGGTGTTGACGTTTAGTAAATACTTCAATTCTCCAACTTTATAATTATAACTACACATTCATGCGAAGTGAAAAATGGAAAGTCCTTTGTTGTGGCTCTACCAACGCTATAGTTTGTCTCGTGAAGATTGGATCAGATTCTGCAGGTAAAAATATCCTTTTTCTAAAAGGAAAAATAAAACCTAATCAATAAAACACGTGTTGTATTCTCTACAGTTCATTCATTTAATGACTTGATACGGCCGAATGACATCATTACACTTTTATTGACTTTTCTGTAATTTTATAGGAATTTATATATATCCCACTTTCTCTTCTTACTGCATTAGTTAAACTATAATAAACTGCCTTCTTTAAATCACAATTATTATTAATGGTAAAAAAGTATTAAGTTGAAGTTTATTGATTTTGATTTGGTAACATTTGTTAGATATTCAACTTAATTGTATTTCTACTTGTAAAATGCATTTAAGGGTTTTATAGATATGTTTGTTAATTGACTCAGACTATTAAAATTAAATGCACGTATGTTTTGGTTGTTAAGTGAATAGTTTTATTGTTTTGTCGTACAATCATTCAGTTGATATATAATGAAGACAACTCCCTTCCCAATACAATCAAATGTAGTTTATGTTTTTCCATCATTAGAAATGGTTTAATATACAATTAAACAGGGGTTAAATCATTTATCATGTTATATTGTAAAACAGAAAACATTTGATTGATTGATTGTTGTTTGCTTATCGTCCAGTGGCAAATATGTCATACAGATTCAAAACGAGAACAAATTAAGAATAATTACAATATGTAAGGTTCTGTAAAAGGTTTAAGGACTAACACTACAGAAATCTAGACAGCCATAGGGAATTAGGGTATAATGGAGAGAGAGAGAGAGAGAGAGAGAGAGAGAGAGAGAGAGAGAGAGAGAGATGATTTCGACATGTGTCTTCCTTTTTACGAATAAAACATTCTGTCTTCGATAGTTTCTAATTTTAAACCACAAGCAAAGTGATTCCACTTGTCAATAGATGTGTCCCTCTATCATCGCTATCTTTCTTATTATAGATTTTTCGTCGTTGTTGTATCAGGATTGCATGTTACTTAATATTCTGTGTTACGTACGTTGCTATTGATTTTGGATTTAATTTCCAAGTTTCTGACCAAATTTATATTTTATTAAGTTATTTTACATAATGGATGAAGCTATAGTCATAAAATGGAACGATAAAGATCTCTTCCTTAGTTAGACTCCGAGGAAGAATTTAAAATCAAGTAGTGTAATTCTGCACAGAAAAGTAATTTTATACATAATTCGATTGTGATTAATTACATGTAATATGCGCTTGTTACCGTCCCGTTGCAGTTATTGTATCTATATATATTTTTGACAAGATCAACGTTACTATAATTGCAATAGGTATACGTTGTGCAAGTTCTCTTACAAGACATAGCGTATGGCACCAACCCTTCATGATACATTCAAATTAAACGTCTACAAAATGACCATTTATTATACCCCAGTCAATCCTTGGGTAATTCTCAAAATCACACTGAACATTATACTAATTCAAATCAACAGAGTTTAATAAATGTATTATTATAGAGGAGAAAGTGTGCCAGCGGAATATAATCTGGATTCAAAATGTTTGTCTCGAAAACACGAGGTTTAATTTTTAGCGTAGAAAGATGCACTGAACAAGCATAAATACATTTTACAATGTATATATATTTGTGAAAATGATTTTACATCATGTAGCCATTAGCGTTTTAGATTATATCATAATTTAAAAATACTTATAAAACCGAATTCAAAATAATTTAGTAACAGACGCTATAGAGACAATAACATACGTGAATCATTTTGATCATACTAGGTGAATAAACTCATCATAGATACCAGGACTAAATTTAGTATATACGCCAGACGCGCGTTTCGTCTACAAAAGACTCATCAGTGACGCTCTAATCCAAAACAGTTAAAAAGGCAAAATAAATTACGAAGTTGAAGAGTATTGAGGACCAAAATTCCTAAACGTTTTGCCAAATACAGCTAAGGTAAGCTATGCCTGAGGTAGAAAAGCCTTAGTAATTCAAAAAAATCAAAAATTTGTAAACAGTAAATTTATAAATATAACCATGTCAATGACAATTCATGTCAGCACAAAAAGTACTGACTACTGGGCTTGTGATACCCTCGGGGAAATAAATCTCCACCAGCAGTGGCATCGACCCAGTGGTTGTAAATACACTCATCATAGATACCAGGACTAAACTCAGTATATACGCAAGACGCGCTTTTCGTATTCAAAAGACTCATCAGTGACGCTCGAATCAAAACAGTTAAAAAGGCAAAATAAATTACGGTGTTGAAGAGCATTAAGAACTAAAATTCCCAAACGTTTTGCTAAATACAGACAAGGTAGTCTATACCTGAGGTAGAAAAGCCGAAGTATTTAAAAAAAATCAAAAATTTGTAAACAGTAAATTTATAAATATAACCATATCAATCACAATTCATGTCAGCACAAAAAGTACTGGCTACTGGGCTTGTGATACGCTCGGGGAAATGAATCTCCACCAGCAGTGGCATCGACCCAGTGGTTGTAAATTATATATATGAATTATATATAATACATCGTATGTAAAATAACAAGAAATTATGATTAGTACCCTCGAGCTCCTTTTGCTTGTCTCAAATCTGAATTGTTGTAGGCTATAAGTTGGAGAGATATGAGTGAAATCATCGATATGATGCTTGATTTGATTGATTGATTGATTGATTGTTGGTTTTTTACATCCAGTGTCAAATAGTTCATGCATGTTCAGGACGATGCTTGATTTGAAATGACGCCATTGATTACTTCATCATACAAACGTTTTTGAAATCACCTGCGCGAACGTGATATACGGTGATAGTCATCTCGGAGAAAGAACGAATTGCGAAAAAAACTACCTGTTTTTTTATTTATTTTTAACTTGATCTGTTTTTAGCATTAGTAATACCATGGTGATTTTGGAGAAATGCTTTTTTACTTCGTACCATTTTTTTTATGCGAGCGTCACTGATGAATTTTGTTTTTAGATGACACGTACAAATGAATCTTGTAATTTATGAAGAACTTAATCTTTTTTCTCATTAACAGATAAATATCTCATATGTTTATATCATGGTTGTTCTAAGCTTTTTCGAAATCAATGGAAATTCTATATGTCACAAATTTCTTACTCTTATTTGAACTGTGTGTTTTAATTTAAATATAATCATCAAATGACTTGCGTTTATTTCCATATTTTACGTTATTCGAGTACCTGTATATATACAACTATTTGAAAACACTATAAATATTAAATCTACAGATTGATTACAGATTAACCTTCGCAGGGATGACCTTTTAAACTTTTTATTTTATATATGTATTTCGTATTGATAAATTAACTATGGAAATGAAAAATGCAAAAGTTACGTACCACACAGGTCTATACCGAAATTGGTAACATGATCTTTAAAGTAATAAGAATTTATTGAGGTCTTCCTGCAACTGTTTCAATTTATTAATATTTGAAATATCACAAATCTCCCCTAGTCTGTTCAATATAACAGTCATCGCTATATTAAGAACATATTGAATTAAATTTTAATATTTAGGTGATGTGATTAAAATTAAGATAGGTCTTTATATGTAATATATGTAAACAAGTCAGTCAGAGATCATAATCAATGTACTGTTAGTTTAAATAAGCATGTAAAGGTTACACTGCATAATTCATTTTAAATATGAAGATTCGACGTTGTCTGTTTTATTCGTATATTGAGGAAAAATGGAAATAATATAACCTAATAACAAGAAAACGACATTGGTACACTAAATTGTTTCCATTTTCATGTATAAACCCATTGTTAATATATGATATTAATTTGCAGGAATTATATGAAAATCAATAAGGTCCAGGACCTATCCAGTATATCTTATTATAGTCCTTTTTGTAATTCATCAATTTTTAGATATCCATATTTTAAAAGTAATTTAGAGCTTGTATACTTATTGCATGATACATATTTCTTGATGTGCAATACATTTTTCAGTATTTATTTTCATATTTTTGAACACATTTATACTTGCATGATGGTAGTATGATTGTCGTGTGTGTATTTTTAGAATTGAAATACAGATTTCGTCTGTTTCTAACACTAAAAGTTGTGTTTCGGTTATGGTCATGTAAACCTAGCCTATATATTAATTTTCTTGTAATATATTAGAATGGTGCGAATTTGATTGCATTAATGGGAATACATGACCATAACCGAAATACGTCTTTTAGTACCAGAAACACAGACCAGAACTGTTTATGAACTGATAAAGTAACATTGCTACAGTATATGTTGTGTATTTACACGACTGTACCATGTTTATGGGGTAAATTTATAAATTAACTGATGACAAAACATTTGAATTTTTGAAATACTAAAGCTGTTCTACCTCAGGAATAGATTACCTTAGCTGTATTTGGCAAAACATTTGGTCGATGCCACTGCTGGTGGACGTTTCGTCTCCGAGGGTATCACCAGCCCAGTAGTCAACACTTCGGTGTTGACAGGAATATCAATAACAGGGTCATTTTTATAAATTTCCTGTTTACAAAACTTTGAATTTTTCGTAAAACTAAGAATTTTCTTATCCCAAGCATAGATTACCTCAGCCGTATTTGATACCACTTTTTGGAATTTTGGATTCTCAAAGCTCTTCAACTTTGTACTTGTTTGGCTTT
The DNA here is from genome assembly GCF_036588685.1 of Mytilus trossulus. Taxonomy (NCBI): domain Eukaryota; kingdom Metazoa; phylum Mollusca; class Bivalvia; order Mytilida; family Mytilidae; genus Mytilus; species Mytilus trossulus. Next base: position 75,007,916 of record NC_086382.1, on the reverse strand, counting down.
ATAAATATTTTGATATGAGCGTCACTAATGAGTCTTTATGTAGATGAAACGCGCGTCTGGCATACATATAACCCTGGTATTTTTGATAACTATTGGAATTTGGGTCCATAATGCTCTTTAACTTCGTAATTCATTTGGCCTTTTAACTTTTTTGGATTCGACCGTTACTGACGAGTCTTTTGTGGACAAAACGCGCGTCTGACGTAATTACAAAATTTCATCCTCATATCTATGATGAGTTTATTTAGCACTCACATACATGTTAACACATCCTGTATATGACTTCTCCTAGTATGGAGCCCGTGGTTGTCGTTTCTTACTCTCTGTCAGATCATTTTTCGTTTATTATTTTGTCAAAAATCTGATCGTTGTGGTTTTTGTGATCGTTTAAATTATTTCTTTTTTGTCAGATTGAGGTCTTTTATATTGATGACTATAATCGATCTGATGTATGGTAAAACAAAAGTACTATTTTGATTTTAAGGAAAGAATTCATGGTTTGTCATAATTCAAAGACGGAAATAATACACTGCACCAACACTTGTAACATATATGCATATAATTTATATATACTATGAATGATGTGGGGTAAATTATCAAGATCTAGAGAATTATCTACATATATTAAAATAATGAATCGAATTTATACAGAATATGTATATTCTTTTAGTTCCCATTTATAGGAGAGGTGGGATTAACGGAGATGAAAGCCTTCTTTTCTTAAAATAGGAATCTTTAGGTTTTCATAAAAGACATATTCTTACCTTCTGCTATTGTCAAAATCTAGTCCTCTATAATTATTCAATTCCCACGCATGATGAGTAACGTGACCACACATACAAACGTGACGGTTTTTTGAAGAGTTTAACAGAAAAATAAACAATTCAGATTAAATACCTATCGCGCTATTTCTGTATTCTATGTTACAGTCAGTCATGTAAAATAAATTGAATCTTATTGAATTTTTAATTTTAATCTTTGTATTAAATCAACAGATAGTTTAAATGTTGAATAGATTACAATAAATTCTGCAACAATAAAACTAAATATTCGATCTATATGGATATTGTCACTCAGTATTTAGTTTCAGTATAATTATACTGTTATACGGAAACAGAGACAAAGAAACCCTGGATGTGTCATGTACTACTTGTGCTACATACACATATTGATTAGGTCGATTTCAAACCAGGACAACAGATAATATCAACAATGATATTCACTAATAAAACACATTGCTCTATTGAAACTAAAAGAAGAATAAAGGCAACAGTAGTATACCGCTGTTCAAAACTCATAAATCCATGGACAAAATCAAAATCGGGGTAACAAACCAAAACCGAGCGAAACGCATTAAATATAAGAGGAGAACAACGACACAACACCGAAACGCAATACACACAGAAACAGACCAATCATCAGACAAAACACCACGAGAATAACAAATGTAACATGAAAACCAAATACATGAATTTGGGATAGACAAGTACCGTGCCACGTTTTATCTCAATATCTCAAAAATAAGAGAAAACACAAACGACTCAACGTAAAAATGCAACACAAAGAGAAACGAACAGTATTATAACAATGACCATCTTCCTGACTTGGTACAGGACTCTTTTACAGAAAATTGGGGCTAGTAACGTGTTGTTGGGTTGTTAGTCAGTTGATATCAAATATTTTTTCTGGTACATATTTATATGTAAAACAAACTCCAAGAAAAATTCAAAACAGAAAGTCCCTTATCCAATGGCAAGACCAAAAGCTCATGCCAACACATCAAACGAATGGATAACAACTGTCATATTCTTGACTTGTTACAAACATTTTCTTATGTAGAAAGTGGTGAATTAAACCTGGTTATATAGGTAGCAAACCATCTCACTTGTATGACAGTCGTATAACTTCAATGTTCGAACAAAACAAACAGAAACAACAGAAATAATAATAATTATGAAGATGTAAACAATTTGGGAACATACGTTTACATTGTGTAATCATCTTTATGACTCATGATAATAACATATCATCAAAGAAAAAACATCGCATGTAGTCAAAGTACATGCACAAACTATAAATGAAAGATAAGAATACAAAAAATAACCACAAAACAGTAAGTACAGAGTCATGCCAAAAGGATTCCATACATGGACTAAACTGTAAAAAGGTAAATTATGCACGAAGACAAATGAAAAACACTATAACATTTTTTTAAGATGATTAACAAAGTCAGTACATAGAATCTATACTTCAAGACCATCATATATATCATTTGTTAAGTTGCAACGAAATATTTATAAACAAGGTCTCAGTATCCTCCGGTGATCTTTTCTTTTTCTTAAAAGACGAAACGTTCTTTGTCATAACCTTGGTTAGTCAACTTTCTGCTCAGACACTGGTAATTTTTTATAAGGTCTGAGTAGCAGCTGCAAGCTCTTGAGTACCGAATAAGTTGAGCAATGTATATCCCGTGTGCAGGTGACAAAATTTCACAACAATCGAACGTTAGTAAATGGATGTCAGCCGAAAACAGCTTTTATGATACTATCATTAAATCAGACAACTAATACATACATAAAAAACATTTTTTTAAATGTTAAAAGCACTGAAATAAAAAAAATAATACATTTGTATTGATAACTTGTTTTTAATTCACAAAAATACCGGATTCTGAGGAAAATTCAAAAAGGAAACTCTATTATAAAATGGCAAAATCGAAAGCTTAAACACGCTAAACGAATGGATATCAATTATATATTCCTTAGTAAGAATCTGAAAGAGGAATCATATTCTTTTTACACATCAGATAACTGAGTTCAATTATCAAATTCAACATAAAAAAAGAATGTCATTAATGCAACTTTTCAGCATGGAATGCCAAATCCAACGTCAAATAATGGCCGCCATTACGTGTTGACAACGTCGTCTTGTGAACCGTATCACTGAGCGGCAAAATCCTTACTCAGGCGCTTCCGGTTTTCCTACTTTGGTCTCTAGCTTTAGTCAGAATAAAAACAAAGAATTAAAAAGAAATCGCTTTTCATCTTCAATTCTTTCACTTTTACACAAAGTACACAAACGATATTGCATTGGCTTTATACAATTATGTTTCATCGGAAACGCTTAAGGTTTTTTGAAAAGTATAACAGAAAAATAAAAAAAATCATATTAAATACCTATCGCGTTATTTTCTAATTATATATTGCAGTCATTCATGTAAAATAAATTGAATCTTATAGAATTTTTTATTTTAATTTATACATTGAATCAACAGATAGTTTAAATATTGAATTGATTACAATAAATTCTGTAACAATACAATTAAATGTGCGATATATTTGGATATTGTCACTCGATATCAGGCCATATAGGTTTCATATTAAGTGTACCATCGTACGGAAGCAAATAATAAGGAAAGATCTGAATTTCTCTTTTGCTATTTGCGCAATTCAAATACATTGATATAATCGATTTCAAAACAAATCAGCTGATATATCAACAATGACATTCACTGATCATAAAAAGTATTATTCCGCCTGACAACTAGGTGAAAACAGAAATAAAATCCGGGTTTGGTTTGGTTGCTGTCATCTCCTTTCGAACATTTTTACGCCCGCTGTATATGAAGGTTCATTTCAACAACTACTCGTGGATCTGTAAGTGACATGTAGCAAAATAATATGTCTGCCATGTTAATGATTTTTTTTTAGATTTACACACAACACAAACGGTCAAACGCTTAAAATTGAAAACTACAGATGAACAAATATAAACTTTATAGAGTTATATTACACAACGACCATGACAATAAGAGACATATCCACATATGGTGAGAACTTTGACTTTTTCTACTTTTTAATATGCAATTCTTGTTACTCTTTGTCGACTTTTTGTACATATTATCTGACTATGTCTATAAATTATACTTGGAGATAATGATCCCTTAAAGAAATCCATTATTTTAAAGCGCTAATAAGTATATTTTACTCAAATTAAACACGCGGTATATAAATATTACACCATGTTTCGCTTCTCCAGTTTAATGTTTTTAGTGAACACGGGCAACTAACAGTTATTTAAATTCCTTGTTTAGACAAGAACAGTGTCTAAACTCAAGTAATCAAATATTACTTATCAACCCAGATATAAAACTGTGCAGATTATATGGCAGGTCTAGTTTACAGTTTGTTCATTTGTGAGCGCTATTTTTTAAGACATAAATACCGTCTGTGTTAGTTGATCATATTGGATTATCTCCCGTTAAACAGATAAAACTCATTTACACAAGATATTACCAAATTGAATGTTATTTCAACTGATCAGGCGGAGCTAACGTTTTAATTTGCATGTGGACAGTCTATTTGAAGATGTGTGTGATAAGGATGATTGCCGTTATAATTAATACTGATTTCTAATCACCAATCAGTGTCATCAAAGGAATTTTCAAAAGAATGACTAGAAACTTCATTGATGAGTTTATCCTTAAACACCTATCTATAGATGGACTAGTTTATTATGAGCGAACCGGTTAAACTCCGCCCAAACAACAGAACTAGGTAGGGATACATAAGTTCAGATAATTTTCTACGAATGGCAGACCAAGTAAGCTATGAAATGCAAAGACAAATATATATATCTTAACATTTTCATTGAAAGGATAATATCCGTAATAAATGTATATATATAAAAAAAACTAAGATAAGAAATAAGAATAGGAAGAAATAACAGGTTAAAAAGTAAACATGTAAACACAAAACTTACCCAACTTCTTCAATAACACCAATGCCACACCACAAACACGTGTTACAACACTATAGTGCTAGTACATACACACCCAGGTACAAGGACGTGATTTAGAAACCAAACATCCTATCAAACACACCCACATTTTTATTGTTTGATTACATAAGTATAACACAACAACACTACAAGGTCAATTAAATAGTTCAATTGTGAAATAAAGGAACACAGAAAGGGTTAAAGATGAATTAATATATAAGTGCCTTTACGACTTTATAAAAATAGCAAACATTTTAAGCAAATCGGTAGTACTGCTACAGTACCCTTAGCATTTAAGTTTAAAAACAAACAAACCAAATTTCTCTACTTAGATTTCAATTTAAAGGCTAAAGCTACAACTAACATATAAAATATAAAATCTAACTAACAAACAAAATTATTTAAAAAGTCGTAAGCATTACTTGTAGACATGTATGTAGATTAGCGGTGCCAACCAGTGGTCGCCCCCAGACATGGTAGTCATGACATACAGGGCATGAAATTAAGTTAAAGTTAAATCCAGTTTGACATGTACGAAGCTTCGAAAACAGTGGAGTCAGCGCAAAGTACATCGATTGTACTGAAATGACAAAAAAGCCCGTACAATTCAAACTGGAACCCTTGTAATTAATTTAGAAGTAAAATGCCCCGATTTTTTTAAAAATAAGTAATAGTTTCATTTATTTAATTATTTTTTATTTTTTTACTTTATCTATACAATTTGGATTTTCAGGGGGGGTATATCATGAAACAGTTATTGCATTTCGGGAGTTAGACATGGGCTTGTTCTCTGCCTGACTGATCACCAGTCAGAGCACACGACGATGCCTTGTTCCAGGTTGCAATTAACCTACACTATCATGGTTTGTATCTTCCGTGAGATAGTTCGTATACACGATTCTCACGGGACCACTGGCTGGGGCAACTGATCAAACATAGTATACTTATAGTATTCAAGAAATACGACAAAGCAACTGACTATCATAATTAAAACAAACATAATTAAGTGACACAACACGTTATTTATAACAATAACACTAACAACCACAGATGGAGAAAAAAAAACAACAAAAAAACCCAACAAAAAACAAAAACTAAAACAAAAAACATACAGCATTTTTCTTCTAGTTCAAAAATAGATGGAAAAGTATAGGGCAAAACCCGAAGTCTCAAAAACCAAATTTCTTAACCCCTTATAAAAGTTTAAAACGAACATTCATTTGTTTTATAAGTTTTATTTCTATTTAAATTTAATAAAATAAGTTTAAACTAGTACCGGCTTAATAAGGCGCACCACCTGTAAACAAAGAGGGTCGCCTTGAATATATATTTATTTTCTTAAATTTTTATTTAAATGGAATTATCTATAAAGTAAAATATTACTATAATGGACTAATTCCAAATTTAGTTACCAGGGCGCAATTACCAATTGGTAAGTCGTCCACCAAAAACATATAACCGTAACCGTAACTCCGCCCAGTCAAGCGAAATAAATCGAGTAATACAAGGTTCTATTCATTATGTATGTGAGGTAGGTCAGATATTGATACATATTAGTATAAAAGTGGCACGAAATATACCACAGGGACAGTCAAACTCATAAATCGAAAATAAACTGACAACGTCAAAATGAAAAAAGACAAACGGACAAACAATAGTACACATGACTCAACATAGAAAACTAAAGAATAAGTAACATGAACCCAACCAAAAACTAGGGGTGATCTCAGGTGCTCCGGACGTGTAAGAAGATCCTGCTCCACATGCAGCACCCGTCGTGTTGCTCATATTTAAAACAAATCCGGTAAATAGTATAATTCGGTAGGTCACATTCATGAAGGGAAGAGGATTGTAGTTACGACGTCAGGAACATATCCGATATCATCTGAGAGACGGTTATTCCATTACGGTCAACCGACTCGTGGTTGCGTCCGTAAAATCACGAAGGAATGATTTAAACTTCCCCATTTGGAACTCTTGGTTTAATAGCTTCCTTTTGAGCAGCAACCCTTTGTCAAGAAATTCATAATCGAAACTGCAATCACGGGAATATCGTATCAATTGGGAGATATAAACCCCGTATGCAGGTGCTGCTTGAATGTTTCTACTTACAATTGAAAAGCTGAAATCATCTCATATGTGGTAAAGTTTTGTTTTCAACCGACCCTCATAGTCAATTTCTATCACAAAACAATTAAAGAATGAACAATATCTTTATTTTCGATAAAACGGTGAAAAACAGTTAACAATCACAGTTTCCAAAGAACACTTTTGACCTTTATCAACCAAAATAATATACATTTGTTGTCTTTCAAAATCATAAATTTTCTTTCTTGGACCAGCTTTATAAAGAAGACTTGGACGGAAGATGTCAAGGCACCTCAAACGTTTTATTTGAAGTTATTTTCTTTTTTAAGACTTTTCCAAATAAACACTAAATATTCAAGATTATTAAATTTTACCTTACAACTAGACCAGCTGAGACCAACTCATCTATAATTTAGTCATAACGAAAATATAAATGCTCAAACAATTATGGAGCGTACTCATAAAATTGTACAGTTTTGATGCTTCAATTCAGAGTTGTCTCGCCTACTGCACAATTCCAAAGACACAAGCATTAATAAGACCTTTAAGGTTAAACCCGATATTGTTTTGCTACAATTATTTCAAGAAGTATTAAGAGATTATTTAACAAATGAGTATTTTATAAACGACATTGTACGTTCATTTATTGACGTTTCAACCCCTTTAATATAATTTATATATACTTCTTTAAATATGTTTCTCCTCCCAGGCATTATGTTGAAAGATTAGTCTATCAAATTTCGAAAAAAAACATTGTCTAGGATTTTCTTAAATTTAACACCATAAAGCAAAAATAAATTCATGTTTTCCAGAAGTAGCATAATCTATAATAAAAAGGTACCCTGTTTAGATTTAAAATTGTTTCTTTCCTGAAAAATATCAATTATTTCATTGTTTGTTAACAATTTCTTATTGTTATTATTCCTTTCTTTATATTTTGTCTATTCGACGCAATTGCTATCAATATCTGACATGATCTAGACTGTTTAACCTTTTAATTCTGACTTCAGATAAATTAATGTTCTTTTTCAGCTACCGTCTGGTACTTTTTATCTATTTTAGTCAGTTGATCTTTTTATCCGTTATTACAAAAGAAGTCCCTTGGGACAACGTGTCTGCAAGATGTCGGAATAAATACATCACGTCGTACATGTAATTCACTGCAGATATATTCAAAAGACGAATGTTTCTTTCACTGGAATCATGTAAAGAGGAGTATTCCGTAAAGGAAAGGATTCATTGTTGTTATAAGTTTTTTGTAGCTGGATAACTTATATAATTACATGTATATATATGTAGTAACTGCGCCTTTTAAAATTCATAAAACATTGATATAATATATATACGCTCATTCCTTATTATATTTTAAAACTATGACACCAGGGTTGATTGTGCTATACAGGGGGTAAATTATTGAAAGGCAAATGAAGCAAACAAAACAAACAAAAAAGAAAGTTTCTGATGAAATGTAATTTATCAACTGATTGGTATCATAAAATTGTTACGATAAAAAAAATCATACTCAATCAAACAGTAAAATCAAAAGAAATTTCATCAGGTATTCTGATATGTGTTAGCTGTGATATATGTGAAAATAAGAATGGAATCTGATGTACAGTAGTTGTCGTTTGTTTATGTAATATATACGTGTTTCTCGTTTCTCGTTTTGTTTATATAGATTAGACCGTTGGTTTTCCCGTTTGAATGGTTTTACACTAGTTATTTTGGGGCCCTTTATAGCTTGTTGTTCGGTTTGAGCCAAGGCTCCGTGTTGAAGGCCGTATTTTAACCTATAATGGTTTAATTTTTGAATTGTTGTTTGGATGGAGAGTTGTCTCATTGGCACTCACACCACATCTTCCTATATCTATTGTGTGTTGTTTGCTGGTTTTTATGTTGTTTAATGCAAAAAATTACTTTAAGTATATACAAAACGCAAAGAGGACTCACATTGATGTGTTTTCCTCGAATTGAGTTTGAAACCCGCTTTGATTTCTCTCAATCACTAATGACTTTTGAACAGCGGAATACTACTGTTGCCTTTATTAATTCATAAAGCATTATCAGGTTATTTTCTATTTGTTTATTTTGATACCAAATTACACATATCCTTGCAATACATCTGCAAAAGAAATCTAGCAAGTTAGTTTATATAAAGATTTTAAAATGACAAGTCAACCACTTACGACGACTCATTAATCCATCTCGTTACTTGGAAAGCACGATCAACATCCATGCTTATCCAAAACGGAAATAATTTGTCACGATTGAATATTCCAATGTCTCATTGATCCTGGTGATTTTTTATATATCAGTATTTTGTAATTCGGAGTTTGTTCCATCAGAATAATCTGTTCACTTTAGCGCTTCGTTTTAATTTTACAATCTTATTATCAGAACTGAAGCTATTAAAGGGTAAAATTAAAAAAAATAACACGGTAGTTGTTTTAAATTAAAGTATCCTTATTCGCCATACATATTTCACAATGTACAAGGTTTTCTATGTCGTGATGTCTCACTAAGAAGGATAAAGATTGGTGCCCATTTAAACGTTTAAACGCGTTTCAATGTTTGCATCTGTCCTAAGTCAGGAATCCGATGTTCAGAAGTGGTCGTTTTTATGTTGTTCATAAGTGGTTTTTTTCTCTCGTTTGTCCCGTTTAAATGGTTTTACAGCCCACCATTGGTTTCTTTAAACATGTCCTGGACCAAGTCAGGAATATGGCCATTGTCATATAATAGTTCGTGTTTGTGTGTGTGTTACATTTTAACGTTGTGTTTCCGTTGTGTCGGTTTTTTCTCTTATATTTGAGTTTGATTTCACATTACTATAAGACGTATCACAGTACTTTTTTTTTATCCCAAATTCATGTATTTGGATTTGATTGTTTGTTATTCTCATCGGATTGTGTCTAATGCTTAGTCCATTTCCGTGTGTGTTACATTTTAATGGTGTGTCGTTGTTCTCCTCTTATATTTTATGCGTTTCCCTCAGTTTTAGTTTGTTATGCCGATTTTGTTTTTGTCCATAGATTTACGAGTTTTGAACAGCGGTATACAACTGTTGCCTTTATTTACACTAGTCATTTTGGGGAACATCATAGCCTGCCGTTCGGTGTGAGCCAATGTCCCTTGTTGAAGATTGTTCTTTTAACTATAATGGTGTACCTTTACAAATTGTGACTTGGATAGAGAATTGTCTAATTAGCACTCATACCACATGTTCTGATATTAATGTACATGATTATTTCTGTGAACTTACCATGAGCAACATGAGTGCCACATGTGGTCCAGGCATGACTTTTCCTCTCTTAGCACACGATACCGTCTCTTTGTTATCTTGTTGGAATGATTATCGGGTTTTTAGTGTTTTGTAAAGAATTGACAAACTGTTGTTTGTATATCCGTAGTTTTCGTGTTATGTCACAGTTATTATTTTCCAATTATACATTTGGGTAATCCTTTTCGTGTTTTTGTTGTCTCTTTATATCTTTTGTTTCCTATTTAATAAGCTTAATGATAGTGAATTATATTACTTTAAAATTGAGAAAGGAAATGGGGAATGTGTCAAAGCGACAACAACCCTACCATAGAGCAGACAACAGCCGAAAGCCACCAATGGATTTTCAATGTACAAAGCGAGAATTTCCGCATCCGTAGGTGTCCTTCAGCTGGCCCCTTAAAATAGGTATACGTTTACGTTTACATCTGTAACAAACATAAACCTTTATCTACTTCTTTACAAGCAGAACCAAACACAATGAAAGTCCCAACTATGTACTGGCTTCCGAAGCTGCACAAAAAACCTTACAAATATAGATTTATTTCATCTTGTAGCCATTGTTCAACTTCTAAATTGTCTGTTTTACTTACTAGTACACTTGGTACAATAAAAAACCTGATAATAAATTGTTCAAATAAGGCCTTTGAAAATAGTGGAATTAATTACTTTTGGAGTGTCAAAAACTCGTTGGAAGTACTTGATAAATTGCATGCATATATTGGTGATTTTGAATCTGTTCAAAGTTTTGATTTTTCTACCCTATATACCACCTTGCCTCATATTCTTATTAAGAAAAAAATCACATCTCTAATTAACTGGGCATTTAAAAAGTCGGAATGCGAGTACATATGTTCAAACTTTTTTAGATCATTTTTTTGTAGCAATAAACAAAAGAACTATGTCAATTGGACATGCTTTGATACTATTTATGCGCTTGAATTTTTACTTGATAACATTTTTGTTCGCTTTGGAGATTCCGTATATCGTCAATTTATTGGAATTCCAATGGGGAATAACTGTGCACCACTTATTGCGGACCTGTTTTTGGATTGTTATGAGTTACAATTTATGACTAAAACTAGCAAAGACCCATCAAAACAACATTTGATACAAAAATTTAACAATACTTTTAGATATTTGGATGATATATTGGCTCTCAATAATGACGACTTCAGAATGTATACTAAAGAAATTTATCCTGTAGAACTTACTTTAAATAAAGCTTATGATAACAATGACCACTGCCCTTTCCTCGATCTTGATATCTATATCATAAACGGGAAGCTTAATACAAAAATTTATGATAAAAGAGATGATTTTTCATTTCCTATTGTTAATTATCCATTTTTAGATGGTGACGTTCCCTTGTCACCATCTTATGGTGTTTATATATCTCAACTTGTACGATTCGCTCGTGTATGTAACAACGTATTAGATTTTAGCGAGAGAAATTTATGTATTACTGAAAAATTATTACACCAGGGTTTTCGATATCACAAACTGGTCAAAACATTTACTAAATTTTATCACCGGTATAAGGAAATAATTCGTAAATATAACTCAACATGCAGACATCTTATACGTTCAGGTATTTCACATCCAAACTTTATGGAAATATTCTTTATAAAGCACAAAAATGTCAGTATTCTCCTCAGAAACTAACAAAACCTTTAAATAGACTTATTGAAAGGGGATATAGTTACGATGCTGTTGTCAGGTCATTAAAGATTGCATATTTTGGCTTTAACATTGATTCACTGATAGGGTCTTTGCATCGGAACTAAACACATTTATTTCTAATAACAAACAGTTGTTGGCATGACACGGATTATGTTCTTCTCATATATTTTATGATAGTATGATACTAAACCCCTAACGGGAGGGGTTGTACCTGATATTCATATGATGAAGACATAATCTTTCAATCAGTTTAATTGAGGTCTGGAGCTGGCATGTCAGTTAACTGCTAGTAGTCTGTTGTTATTTATGTATTATTATCATTTTATTTATTTTCTTTTGTTACATCTTTTGACATCGGACTCGGACTTCTCTTGAACTGAATTTTAATGTGCGTATTGTTATTCTTTTACTTTTCTACATTGGCTAGAGGTATAGGGGGAGGGTTGAGATCTCATAAACATGTTTAACCCCACCGCAATTTTGCGCCTGTCCCAAGACAGGAGCCTCTGGCCTTTGTTAGTCTTGTATGATTTTAAATTTTAGTTTCTTGTGTATAATTCGGAGTTTAGTATGACGTCCATTATCACTGTACTATTATGCATATTTTAGTGGCCAGCTGAAGGACACCTACGAGTGCGGGGATTCTCGCTACATTGAAGACCCATTGGTTGCCTTCGGCTGTTGTTTGCTCTATGGTCGGGTGGTTGTCGCTTTGACATATTCACCATTTCCTTTCTCAATTTTAATAATATATTTTGTAAAGTTTCAACAGTTGACTAGAACTTTACCATCTACCAAAAACACGTGTTAAAGAGAGTAGTATTTGTATAAACCGGAGGGAAAATATGATACATGCCCAAACAAAAAATATAAACGAGTCTAAATTGAAAACTACGTTCAAACCTATGACTGCGTTGGATAAAAACCGCAATTTTTATACGTGTGCATGTCAAACAAATTTCGTTGTAGAAGGGTCTAAAAACAGCACAAACAACATTTTCCAAAAGACCAAAAGAGTGAAAAAAGTATATTTAAACAAAACGCATTTGACTAACAGGTCGAACAACTGATGTTCTTTAACCCTGCTGACTGCCATTGGCGATTGCCAAATAAAATTGATCACAGGTTGTAACAAAATGGATCTTATTATAAATTTAATACGTCACAGAAAAAAAAATTGTTAACTTGTGGACAGGATGTTGTGCCACAAACATTCGGTGTCAATATTTCTTTAGTACACCATATCCGGATTTCGACAATAAATGTCTCTTCAGTGATGTTAGGGATCGAAACGGTATTTGGAAAACATATAAAAAGCACCCTCATTTTTAGAGAAAGTACCCTCATTTTTAGATTAACTCTTGAATTTTAAGAGTCAATATATAGGATGAACGGATCATATAAACCGGAGGGAAAATATGATACATGCCCAAACAAAAAATATAAACGAGTCTAAATTGAAAACTACGTTCAAACCTATGACTGCGTTGGATAAAAACCGCAATTTTTATACGTGTGCATGTCAAACAAATTTCGTTGTAGAAGGGTCTAAAAACAGCACAAACAACATTTTCCAAAAGACCAAAAGAGTGAAAAAGTATATTTAAACAAAACGCATTTGACTAACAGGTCGAACAACTGATGTTCTTTAACCCTGCTGACTGCCATTGGCGATTGCCAAATAAAATTGATCACAGGTTGTAACAAAATGGATCTTATTATAAATTTAATACGTCACAGAAAAAAAAATTGTTAACTTGTGGACAGGATGTTGTGCCACAAACATTCGGTGTCAATATTTCTTTAGTACACCATATCCGGATTTCGACAATAAATGTCTCTTCAGTGATGTTAGGGATCGAAACAGTATTTGGAAGGCCATATAAAAAGCACCCTCATTTTTAGAGAAAGTACCCTCATTTTTAGATTAACTCTTGAATTTTAAGAGTCAATATATAGGATGAACGGATCATATAAACCGGAGGGAAAATATGATACATGCCCAAACAAAAAATATAAACGAGTCTAAATTGAAAACTACGTTCAAACCTATGACTGCGTTGGATAAAAACCGCAATTTTTATACGTGTGCATGTCAAACAAATTTCGTTGTAGAAGGGTCTAAAAACAGCACAAACAACATTTTCCAAAAGACCAAAAGAGTGAAAAAGTATATTTAAACAAAACGCATTCGACTAACAGGTCGAACAACTGATGTTCTTTAACCCTGCTGACTGCCATTGAAGATTGCCAAATAAAATTGATCACAGGTTGTAACAAAATGGATCTTATTATAAATTTAATACGTCACAGAAAAAAAAATTGTTAACTTGTGGACAGGATGTTGTGCCACAAACATTCGGTGTCAATATTTCTTTAGTACACCATATCCGGATTTCGACAATAAATGTCTCTTCAGTGATGTTAGGGATCGAAACGGTATTTGGAAGGCCATATAAAAAGCACCCTCATTTTTAGAGAAAGTACCCTCATTTTTAGATTAACTCTTGAATTTTAAGAGTCAATATATAGGATGAACGGATCATATAAACCGGAGGGAAAATATGATACATGCCCAAACAAAAAATATAAACGAGTCTAAATTGAAAACTACGTTCAAACCTATGACTGCGTTGGATAAAAACCGCAATTTTTATACGTGTGCATGTCAAACAAATTTCGTTGTAGAAGGGTCTAAAACCAGCACAAACAACATTTTCCAAAAGACCAAAAGAGTGAAAAAGTATATTTAAACAAAACGCATTTGACTAACAGGTCGAACAACTGATGTTCTTTAACCCTGCTGACTGCCATTGGCGATTGCCAAATAAAATTGATCACAGGTTGTAACAAAATGGATCTTATTATAAATTTAATACGTCACAGAAAAAAAAATTGTTAACTTGTGGACAGGATGTTGTGCCACAAACATTCGGTGTCAATATTTCTTTAGTACACCATATCCGGATTTCGACAATAAATGTCTCTTCAGTGATGTTAGGGATCGAAACGGTATATATATATATATCCATAATTACCATTTTTTTTCTCCAATTGCAGCCTCTTATCTTGGTCGATATAACAATGAAACCTACCTATGGGACGTATTACTTTCTGATTATGCATCTAAATTGACTATTACTGTGGATTCATAATTATTCGTTGGATACCAATTTTCGTGGGTTTTGTAGGTACAGGTGAACCACGAAATCAAATGTTCAACGAAATGCATATGTTTAAAAGGCTTTGTATACAGAGAAGGTCAAAACCACGAAATCAAATATCCACGAATATGCAAATTTTCAACCATCCACAAAAATTGATACCCACGAAAATAAATGAATCCACAGTATTCTTAATTTTCCTACTAAAGGTCGATATGTCTCTTCTTATATCCCGGTTTCCTCCACCAATTAAAACTGACAAAAATGATATAGCTCAAAAACGCGTATATATATATATATATATGTATAGGGTCTTTTAACACAGTTCAAAAATACTAACTTCCACCAATCGAATAATAAATACTGATAAAAACTCGCATCTGCAAGTGTAATGTCTAGATATAATTATTTAATCATGATTTTATCTAATCTTATTATTTGTCCTATGCATTTATCATATTATGACCAGAAATACTGAATGTTTGTTTTAATATTATTCTAAAATTCAAAATGTGCCAACTTGTACATTTGATTAGTACAGAAGTTTTCTGCGGAATGATAGTTTGTTAAACATTCTATTCTACAACTTCATCTGACATGCTTGACGGTCTGTCACTCACTGCATTACTTTAATTTGAAAAAAAGTGTGGGAAATGACATAATTTCATTTAAGTATTGATCAATTTAATTCCCTTAAAATGTTGTTAATCAAATTCTTCGCTAAAGATCAAAAGTCTTTAACTATATTCATCTCAGTAAAAGCCACACTCTCTTTGGTTGACTTTGAAATTGTTTTGATAATAACTGCGGTAGAAATAAAACAAGAAAAGAAAAACTATCGTCATGACTGTATATTTAGAATGCTGAGGGCCTCAAAATATTGCGAGGAGAAAGATTTCTCTAAATATATAATGGAAATCATAAAACTATTAGTCATCTTAGAAATTTTTTAAGAAGACATTTTGTAGTTCAAATGACAAAGAGTTACTAAGGAAAGAAATAATGTATTGCCACTCAAAAGTGTAGAGATTACAATATTTACATAAAAGTGTACTGTCCGAGTGCTTTAAAAAGGATGACTTTATCAGAAATCAACACAATAGTCTAAACTACTATAATAGAACAGTTTCTACAAACCTCGACACAGAACAATTGGATACACATTATTTTATCTATCATATGCAATCGGCTTGCGAACTACCTTTTCCAACCCGTTTGTCATAGTAATTCGGACTGGTAAACTGGAAATGAACCTGGTTTTAAAGCGTTAAACCTCTCACTTGTTTGACAGTCGCATCAAGTTCCTTAATATTAACAAAGATGTGTTAACAATAGGTAAAATGTCACAAATAGGAGTAACTTCACCAAAAACTGGGGGTGTTGTCAGGTGCTTCCTAAGGGTAAGGTGATTTTGCTCCACATGTGGCACCCGTCGTGTTGCTCATGTTAATACAAAGCCGATATATACTAGTAGTATAATTCGGTAGGTCAGATTCTTGAAAGGGAAGGGGATTGTAGTTAATACATAAGAAACATATCCGATATCATCTGTGAAACGAATATCCCATAACGGTCAACCAAATCGTGATGGGTTCCGTGAAATTTACGAAGTGATGATTTAAACTTCACTTTTTTTAACGCAAGTTTAAAAATAGAAAGTTCACAATTGGTGAGCTGAAATCGACTATTTTGTCGTAAAGTTTGGTTTTCAACCGACTTTTATTGTCAAATACTAGATGTAAGTCAAGATATGAAGCAACCTTAGCTGTCTCTGTTGTATACTTTATCTCTTCAAAACGGAAGTCCTCAATCAAATGGAAAAATCAAAAGCTCAAATCCATCAAACGAATGGATAGCAACTGTCATATTTCTGACTTGGTACATGCATTTTCTTATTTTGAAAATTGTGGATTGAACCTGGATTTATAGCGCTTAACCTCTCACCTCTCTCTCTTAAATGGTGTAGAGTGTCTCAATGTATATTTGGTACTGTTGTTTTTATTTATAAATATCAATCAATATACACGAAGCATATCTAACTTTACTTTTTTTTAATTTGTTATCAACGGATACTATACGAGATCTTTACAAACAAAATAATTACTGAATTTTATACAGTCGTGTTTGCGCTAATAAATAATGTTTAACTTCTTGTTTTTACAATTGAAAGACAACACCAGGTTTTAAATGATGACTACAATCCATTAGTTTCATTATAGTCAGACAAAAAATAAAATAAAATAATCAGTGGAGATTGAACATGTAATCTAAATAATGCCAAACAGTCATATAGATAGCAAGTATATCCATCAGTAACTACGGCTAAAGAGTTATAAACACGAAACAATAATGTATCCGATAACACGTTCTGTCTCAACTATATTTAGTCAGTAACAAATCTTCCGGTATTTTATAGAAATTCGTGTCAGAAATTCAAAAAGATACATCAAAATTTGTAGCAACCATTAGTTGTGACCAGATAGTCCCAGACAATACATTACAGATGACATTTCAAGAATTAGGAATGAATTAATAGCTTTGAATTCGTCTCTGTTGAGAGGAAGCATGCTTAGATAACATTTGAAATAAAACAATGGAATCTATATTAGAAACATACTGAAAGATGTTGTAATGGAAAATACAACTAGCCATTATTGTCAATATACAAATATTTGTTAAGATTTGTTATTATCTCTAAGCACAAGAAATATAATTTGTCGATATTTTTACATGGAGAGTTTGCAAGGTGTAACATAGTGACAAATATACTGAACATTTTAAAACACGGGACTAATTAGAGTATACAACAAACAATTTTGGTGTTTGAAGACTGGATGATGACATTGAGACATCTGTTGGGTTTTATTTTCTCGTTAGGATGCTGTATAAGTTTCGTTAACATCTGATCTCTATGCGTTTCTTAAAGATGAAAATTCATTTTTTCAAATTCAGATCTGATTTTTTAAGTTCTAACAAAAAGACCTTTATATTTAGCTCAAAGACCTATAACATGATAATACAGTGAATGCTGACATAGATAGAGACAACAAGACTATGTGTCTGAAATTTAATCAATTTGAACTTTTACACTATTGTCGCTTTAATTTCCCATATCAACCTTATCAATCGTAATAACTTAAACTTTTTCATTTATCATTTGTCATTGTTATCTTTATATTTAATAGAAGAGGAATCAATATTTTTTAACAAATTATCTTAAACGCGGTATTTTCTTTTTATGTCTTCTTATCTACTTACATACAGTCAATTGTGTAGTTGGCAAAGATGGAATCTCAAAGTAGAAAAGGAAATCATAAATTAATACAAACGAATAACACATCATGATAATGTCAACGTCAAACTTTATTTGGCTTTTTAACTTTTGAATCGAGCGTCACTGATGAGTAATTTGTAGACGAAACGCGGAACGCGTACTGGAATTATATGATGAGTTTATCTGGTAATGCATAAGCAAGTATGGTTCGGATTTTTCTAAATTTTAAAGGCCATACCAATTTATGTTCATCGAGGTGTTGAAGAACAATATACATATACCTTAGTATAAAATAAAAATTTAAAGATTTAGGTTCATATGTATATTTTTTTCTTCAAAACCTCAATTTACATAATTTGGTCGGTCGTTTATTCAACGAGAAGGGAAAAGACACGTATTCGTAATAAAACAGGAAAAAAAGAAGTAATAACCAATGACATGAGAATGTAAAAACAAAAGATGATTCGGATTTAAACAATATCTAGGAAACACTTGCAAAACAGTTTTCTTTAATACGAAACAAGTGATGATACACCGAACTGCAGTCAAGTTTAGCGTTTGATAATGAATTGATAACATTCTGGCGTATCACAAACAAACAACTTCTAACGTCTCATGTCATTGGCCAAACTATTCAAATACAACAACACTCGTAGTGTGCACGTGAATCGACACTGGTGACTGACAATGGAATGTACTATGTTACTACGAACGTAAACATATATAGTATTTAAAACATTTATAAAATGTATAGTTTATAAATCTTTGGTCAAAAGAATTAAACCAATGTTTTATGAATTTCAAATAGTTGAGTCGGAAATAGTATACTGCAGCAACACAATTGTCTTGTATCGCATTATGAAAAATATAAGTATAAACTAAGATACATGTGCCGCTATTATACGGATAAATGATGAGCCACTTTTAATTTCTTTAACACTGATGATACGTTGTTATCCTGACAATGTCGTAACTTCTAATAATAAGTATCTTTTAATACTGATTCAATACAATAGTTACAATAATTGCTGATGTGTAGCACATTCTTTCTATATTGTTTTCATGCTATCAAAAGATCACACAGAACGTCACAAGGTAGCGTTTGGTCACTCAGGATTAACGTATCATAAATGGAGCAAATTGTCCCCGAAAGATAGAAACAAATCAACAATAATCGTATCACTTGTGCACGTGAATGAAGACGTAATATGCAATGTACTATCATGGTCACCACGAAATTAAAATGAATTCTGTGAAGGCATGTTAATGAAAAATGTATTGAAATGTTATATCGGCGAAGATTTTTCTCTTGCATGTGTGGAACTAAGAAATGAATGAATACTTTTAAGTAATAGGAACAAAATAAATACACTGTTTTCGATTTTAATTGGAGGAAAATTTATCTTTAAATTTCATACCTTACGATAAGAGCTTTGTATAACATTGTTGAACTATCCGCCAAAGTACAAATACAAAAGCATACGTGTTTGATAAACAGATAAACAAAATATTAAGAAATAAAGGATAAATAATTGCATGTACTGTACAAGAAGGGACTCACATTTTTATCAATTCATATAACGAATAAACACGCTTTTTAAACAAGATTGTTTTCTATGTAACTATCTAAACATTTACAATATATAATTTACGTTCGTTTTTCAACCGAGAATAGCAAAACAGTTATTTAAAAACTGACGAAGCATATCGCTTGATTTTATAAAGTAAATTTATTTCCCCTGTGCCATGGTTTGCCATCTCAAGTTTTCTCTAAACAAAGCATGACTCAATCAAGGTTGGTTACATGTTCTGAATTCACTCTGAATGTCGGCATTCTTTTTTTCAAAGTCAAGTGAAATGAATCAGAAATAAATCGCACTATCCTAAGTCGAAAAACCTAAAACTTGCGAAAAGTATATAAAGTGATAGTAACAGTTTATAACACAAACCCATTTACAATAAAAATAGAAAATATCTCAGTAGCATGTAATTTAGTTATTTTCGTAGTTAAGTACGGTTTCATTTCAAGTACAACGTTAGTTCATCGAGTCAATTGAGGAAAAGAAAAGGCAGAACGAGCCACCTGGTAAAATCGAAAAAGCAGGATGACGATTTATGTAAAAACAAAATCAGGATAAACTTCGAAAAAAGGCAGGACCGAATAGACTGAAAAGTAAAAAGACAGGACAGAGATTACAAGTTAAACAAATGCAAGATAAACTTTTCATCTAAGTCCTCCTCAAATAAAATGGTAGCTCCCTTAATCCAAAATCAAATGAGAGGAGACAGTTGAACAAAAAGATCTACACAAATTATAAAATCAATGAATTTTACTTGCACATGTATTAAAGCCATGGGATAATCAAGACCACAATTATATTCGTGTATACGACGATGGAGGTTTTTAACAACCTTGACTGCCTACGTAAATACTGATTATTCCCTTTAACTTCATAGTACGCTTGTTCTATTTTCGCTGGTGTGAGATCGAAGGTTTGAATTGACCAATAAAAACGATCGCTCTTTTACACGTTTATATCATAAATTTGTTTGTTTGACCGATTATTTCGCACGACCTTTCGATATTATTGGCCGCAATTAAGTGTAACGACGATACAAAAACTTCATAATGGTATGTTTAACATAATTTGAAATTGCATTTATTTTTCCTAGTTTTGAATATATTTGCAGAATGACTTTATTTAAACTATCAATACTATTTTAATTTTACAAAGACTGTTTTATAAACAGATTTTGTGTTCACAATGTTTTTCCAATCAAAAAAGCTGGCTTATCTGCAAAATAAAGATGAAAGTATTCAGATAAAAAAAACTTCTGATTATATTTTTTTATTTCAGGAATTATCTTTTGAAGTAACAATAGTAAATCCTGTGACATGAATATGTTTTTAACTCGACATGAGATGTCCTCTTAGAAAGTACATCTACATTGTTGAATGATACATCAGACATGAAACATAACAGAAATGAAAATTATCCTTGCATCTACAAAGCCTCTGGAAGTCAATGCGTCAGGATTGTTTCATGCTTGTCAATCTTAAATTGAACTATAGGGGATTTATGATATCGACGTGCACTTATATAAAGTAAGAAATAATAAGAAAGAACATGTACACTAACAAACAAATTAAATGACTGTGATTTTTTTCCTCCAGTTCATTTGCACTCTAGTTGATAATTGTTGTGTTGGTAAGTACAACAGTTGGTCTCTGATTGCTTCAGGAATTCTTTTACACATATTCTATTATATCAGATTCATAACGAAATGCCATTTAGAAAAATACAAAGTATAATTCATATTTCTGTACGGAAAGATAAATTTTTCACTAGAAAGTTCATGTACAAACAGTCTGCAAGTCTAAACAGCAATACTATCCAGAAAATAAAAGCAAAACGTCCATCAATAACGCTTACAGTGTATTAAATTAACTTTAAAACCTTAACTTTGATGGTTTACATCACCTTTACTTTTATTTATGTATATGACATAATTCATTATCAAAACGTATTCGTGAAAACCGTAGACAATGGATAAGGGTGCACAACACAATTTAAAATTGTGTATTGAATATTATATCTGTCTTTATATTTGTAATCATTAATATCCTTCCTAGATTTTTATTTAGTTATCCATCTAGTTTCTATCCTCTTGGAGTTAAGGTGCCCTGACTTTTATGTATCTTGCTTCCTGTATTTGAATGGATTGACGAGGTTTTGATATAGGTAAACTTTGTTACCTCTTAATTTCAATATTTGGTAAAATCGATAGTATCGGGTACTAAAAAAACAAATATAATTATAACAAATAAAGCTGTAACTGTGCTATTCAAAGTCACATACCCTGCATGAGAATTATTTTAATCTTAATGATTTGTCTTTTAATCGGTATTTACTAGAATGCACCTGCTTCTAGTCTTTGCAAAAGGTTCCTAGAGTCTGAACAGAATGTTGATGATAAGGCACCTCGACCCAACCCGACTCATTCCTAAAAAAAGAAAATCTAATTTCAGTAGTCAATTGAAAGTTTCAATATTTATTCTTAATTAGCTGTTACAAATTTCATCACTAACTTCTTGTAGTAGCCAGAAAAAGTTTCACATCTTTTTCTACGGTGAAAACTTTTATTCTTGAATTTAACATAGCATGCATATGTTCCATTATTATATATAACTAACATCATTAGACAGTCAAGTAACTGATTTATCAATAGGACCATTACAATCGTATTGTATAGTCGACAATGTCTATTGGTCAGCGATCATACTTTGTTATTACTTACACGATAAAACAATCAACACCAATTTTACTTGAGTCACGCTTCTCCTGAAATTATTGGACAGTTATGGGTATTCGATATCACTGGAAAAAAAATGCATTATGTTGATATGGCTTTTAAATGAATGTTTCACATTGTCACTATTCCAGAAAGGAATTTGAACTGAACGACAAATTGATTTATTGCTTCTGCATATTCACAATGAAAATTTATTTGTATCATACATTAGCCTGAAGTGTATTTTCGTTTTTTATTGCTTTGGAATAATTCAAACTAGTTACAAGTTAAGTTATGTTTAACTGATAGTCACAATATGGATAGTAATATCCAAAGTTCTTGTTCTGTATGCCTGTTTAGTGTTTAAACTATAATTTTTTTATTGAAGAAAATTCAACAGTTTGAAGAGGTTTAATTGTAATGAAACCTATCAAAGACATATATATGACTTTTCTCTAATTGTTTGAATTATAAGTATTTCTCGTTTCTCGCTTTTTATTTAGATAAGACCGTTGGATTTTTTGTTTGAATGGATGTATACAAGTCATTGTTATATTATATATCAGACGTGAGACATAACACAGATGAAAATCACCCTGGCATCTGACAAGACTCTGTTATTCAATACTACATGATCCTTTCATGCTTATCAATCTTGAATTAAAATATAGACATTATACGTATCGACGTGTACGTACTGATAGGAAAGAACACCACGACATACATACATGATGACGTTGGTCTTATTTACGTACATCCATGTCAATTGCAGTCTAGTCGATCGCTGTATCATCGACAATATTGTCACACGTCCCTATTTTTATAATAAAAACTCTGTAACTGAACTTCTCAACTCAAATTTCATTTTATCAGATACATTTTGGGATGTATTTTGTAATGACTCTGATTGAGTGTAGAAAAAAACGCAAAGTATAATTGAAATTTAGAATATGTCAGAGAGACAACAACCCTACTTAAGAACAAGCTCCCTAGTGGATCTGCAACGCAGAAAGATAATCCAGCAACAAAAGGCGGTAGTCAGCTGGCATGAAAACAACAATATACACTAGTTAGAAATGGACACCTCATAAAAATTCCAATTACCATTTATTTAGAAACCTGCATTCTTGATAATTGTATTAATGGTTGCCCGTCTATACACCTACTTTTAAAGTACATTAACGTATTCACATTTTATAAGTACTTGTATTTGAACCAAGACAAATAATGAGTGATACAAATCCTACTGCAAAATATAAACGAATATTAAATACTACATTTGTACTATGGAAATAAAAAACACATTTTTGTAGTAAAAAATAAAAGAAAAAGAAAATAACAAATAACCCATGATATGAGAGTGCATAAAAACACAAATACACTGGGAAAAGAAAAAAATCCATGAAATACTGGTAACAATGTCGTTGCTCAATGTATTCTTGTGTTGTTGTCAGTTCCTATATTCTTGTCGTTGATTTTTTCTTATGTGCTTTATCTATATTGTATTTTGTTTTCCTTTGTTGAAGAATTTATTTGTTTTCATAGCCATTCCTATTTAATTTACCTGGAAGATTTTGTTCTTACTTTACTTTTTACTGTCAAAAGTTGTTCGAATTGAGAACAGAAAAAACTCATTCTGCATGTAAAACATTCTGAATTTATTAAAGGTTACAAGCAGCTTTAGATGTTTTTGAAAAGTCATGAAGTAAAAACTAAAGGTTGACAGAAGAGCAAGGGGGAATGTTATCTCGCACTAAGATACTGTACAATAACGACAATAACAAAAAGTAAAATCACCAAATCACTGAACTCAGAGGGAAATCTAATTGGAAGGTTCATAATCACATGGAATATATCAAATAAAAAAAACACATCATAAACGAATAGACAAGAACTATCATATTCCTGACTTGGTACATGCATTTTCAAAACAACTTGTTTGTTTGTTCAACATATGTTTAACTCTTCATTAATGTTAATGTTTTTAAGATATCAAACGCAAATAAGTATAGCTACTTACATGCTTTATACTTATTTTAACACGGAGAGACATAGAAATATTCAATATATACAAATAAAGGCAACAGTAGTATACCACTGTTCAAAACCTGTTTAATACAAAGGTAGTGCAGTCACAATACGCAAAATCGCAAACGCCGATCTGTAACACACAGATCAAAGGCATCCAATAATGTGTTTTACTCTTAGTATTTCAGGAATAAATTTTAAACAAAATATTACATCTATTACATGGATATGTTTCAAATCGATATGAAATGTCTTTCTGCAAAGTACATCTGCATTGTTAAACCATACATCAGACGTGAGGCATAACAAAGATGGAAAGCCCTGTAAGTCAACAATACACTATTATTTATGTCCGTCAATCTGAAATTAAAATATAGACAATTAAGTATATCGACGTGTGCTTATAGAAAGTAAGAATTGATAGGAATCGACACCACCATATTAAAATAAAATTAATATAAAAACAATGCAGTCACAATATAATCCCATCGAAAACTCCGATCTTCAACACACAGTTCAAAGGATCTTGCACATGTAGTTTACTTTTATTGCTGAAATAATCTTTTGAAACATCAAAATAACATCATGTGACATGAATGTGTTTTAACTCGATATGAGATGCCTTACTGAAAGGTAAATCGACATTGTTATATCATACATCAGACGTGAGACATAACAAAGATGAAAATCATCCTGGCATCTTCCGATCCTCTGTAAGTCAATACTACACAATTCATTTGTGTCTGTCAATCAGGAATTAAACTATAGACGATTTCTCATATCGACGTGTACTTATACAAAGTATGAAATGACAAAAAGAATATGTATACTACTAATAAAAACAATGACAGTGACCTATAATAAAATTGAGAATGGAAATGGGGAATGTATCAAAAAGACAACAACCCGACCATAGAAAAAACAACAGCAGAAGGTCACCAACAGGTCTTCAATGTAAAGAGAATCCTGCACCCGGAGGCGTCCTTCAGTTGGCCCCTCAACAATTATATACTAGTTCAGTGATAATGAACGCCATACTAATTTCCAAATTGTACACAAGAAACTAAAATTAAAATAATACAAGACTAACAAAGACCAGAGGCTCCTGACTTGGGACAGGCGCAAAAATGCGGCGGGGTTAATATATCTATTTTCCACCAGGTCGTTTGCACTCTATGTGATAGGTGTTTTATTGTTTGCACTCTTTGTGATAGGTGTTTGATTGGCTATCAAACAACATACGTTTATATTTGTAGGAAACACAAATGTTTACTGATTGCTGAAAGAAAATTTCTACACAGATCAACCTTTATCATATAGAATACATATTGTAATGAACTTGATTAAAATGTAGAATAGTATAATACCAATTCGTGTACGTAGAAAACACACCTTTCACAAATCTCTCACCCGAACACTCAAGACCAAACTGTCTGTAGAGACAAACAGCAATAATATACAGAACATTAAAGTCAACCGTCAATAAATAGAGCGTTTTGATGTTCTAACTAATTTTCAATTTTTCATTTGATGTTATATAACAAAATATCACCTACACTTTTATATATAATATAAACCATTGTTATCACGTATTTATTGAATTCATTGACACTGTTTGAATGGAACACAGTTTTTATTTCTTATCAAAACATTATATCAGTCTTGGTTGGTTTTTTTTTTTTACAAAACACTGATATTTTTTATTTAATGAACTCATCATAAATACCCGGACTAAATTTTGTATACACGCCAAACGCGCGTTTCGTCTACAAAAGACTCATCAGTGACCTCGAATCAAAAAAAAAATAAAAGGTCAAATGTTTTCTTAATTTTTTATTGAATGTTAGCTCTTTAATTGCTATCCCCTTGGAATTGGTATTGTGTTCTCACTTTTATTCATCTCGGCTCGCGAAATTAAAATAGATTGACGAGATTTGATATAGATACACATTGTTATCTCTTATTGTACTTATGTAATTGTAATAAAATAAATATAATGGACAAAATTTAATATTCAAAAAGATTAACAATCTACTGTAGATTCATTTACTTTCGTTTGTACCAATTTACATGGATTGCGCGGAAACCTTGCATTTTCGTGGATATTTAATTTCGTGGTTCTGCCAAAGTGTGGATACAACTCTATATAAATTTGTATTTCGTTGAACATTTAAATTCGTTGTTCACCTGACGCCACAGTAATTGTGTATGTGCTATTCTAATGCAGATACCTTGCTTACTTATATAAAAATGGAGATGTGGTATGATTGCCAATGAGACAACTATCCACAAAAGACCAAAATGACACATACATTAACAACTAAAGGTCACCATACGGCCTTCAACAATGAGCAAAACCCATACCGCATAGTCAGCTATAAAAGGCCCCGATAAAACAATGTAAAACCATTCAAACTAGAAAACTTATTTATATAAAAAATGGATGAAAAACAAAAATGTAACAAATAAACAAACGACAACCACATAATTACAGGCTCCTGACTTGGCATGAAACAGGCACGTACATAAATAATGTGTGTCTGTGTGTGTGTGTGGGGGGGGGGGGTAGACATATGAGCGGGATCCTAACCCTTCCCCTAACCGGGTTTTTTTTCTTTACTATTTGCCTTTAATGTGATTTTGAATTGTTGGTAAGAATGTTCATTACTTGAATGTGTTTCAATTCATAACCGTATGTAAAGTAGATGTTTCTTCATCGCTTAAAGGGAGACGGAAAATAATGATGGAAAATAAAAGCCTTGAAACAACAGACAACGCCAGAGCACCTCCCACTTTTACATACGATGAAAAGAACAATTAAAATTCGGACACTTAAGCTGGTACACATTTCATTACCGATAATATCTTATAGCCAATCAATGTAAAACACGTTCAGTTGATTACGTTACAAATCATGACTTTATCTGAGGTAAATTTTCTTCTAGGCTTAACATATGTTCCTTTATCATGTATAACTAACATCATTAGACAGACACGTGCCTGATTCATCAATAGGACCATTAAGATTGAATTGTATAATCGACAATGTCTATTGGTCAGCGATAATACTTGGTAATTACGTACACGATAAAACAATCAACGCCAATATTGGTTGAATCACACTTCACCAGAAATTATTGGACATTTATGGCTATTCAATTCCACAGAATAAAATTCCATTATATTAATATGGCTTTCAAATGAATGGTACATATTGGCACTAATTCAGAAACGGATTTGAGATGAGGGATAAATTGATTTAAGCTTCTGCATATTGACACTGTATTTAAGATTTATCTGTGTTTATTTTGTTTATCCAATATTAACATGGTTTACTTTAACCCTAGTAGTTTCGTTTGTTAATGCTTTATATTAACCAAAACTAGTAACACGTTCAGCTATATATACAGCCCGTAACAGAGAAGTGATCGAATTCGCGTTTCTTTACCGTCAGAATAAGTTACGTTGTCGACAAACTTATTTCAGAAGTGACATAATTTATTTTTCTCCATCGACTAAATATTTCATGTCCAATGTGTAAGTTTTCCTTGTTTAGGTCGAAGTTTTTTTTCTTTATATCGTCTATAATCTATACTTTCGTTTCCATGAAAAGGCGAATATAGCTTACGTTTACATACAACAAGAACGAATATCTCTGTACTTGCTGTAGGTTATACATTGTTTCTTTGAAAGTTGTTACTAGTATAAAGAATTATTTGCATAACTTTATCCAGGTTCATTTAATTTTAGAAATCACCGATTACTTATTATACACTGCTTGCACTGTGAATATTTATTGGATTCAACACTGTAATAGGTTTTCTTTCGTCTGATACAGAATATCCCATATCTTTTCTTTTTCATACCTATCTGTTTTTTTATGTCCCTGGGATTATGTCAATCATACATTGTTGCAATACCGACATATAAAAAAGTAGATGTGGTATTATTGCCAAGGAGACAACTATCCACAAAAAGACCCAAAACGACACAAACATTAACAACTATAGGTAACCGTACGGTTATGCTTGTACTTTGTCACAGAAAAAACTGAAATAAATTTCTTTCAAATCGAAGCAAAAAATTCAAATGTACCCTTTAACATTTGAAAAATGCTCTTTATCTTAGGTTTTGACAAATATTTGAAATTTAAACCTCTATAAGATGTTATGTACGGCATTTCATTTTATCATTGGTAATGATCCATATCTGACAGAGAAGATATATTCATAATTCTCAGAAAGTTTTCGTAAATATTGTTAGATACCACTAATCGTTCCAACAATCAAGACAACAGAGACAAACAGGGAAACAAATATGAAAATGAAAAGATATGACCTTAGTGCTAGCATGTTCAGGGAGACGGCACCCAATTTACAAAACAATAATTGATGCGTTAAGGAACTGTAGAGAACTCCACAGGTTTTCAACAAGGGTAGAATTCAAAACCTTGAATATGAAAGCCTCGAAATTCATGATACTTTTTCTGTGCGGTAGTTATATCTACAAAATCCAATCATGTACACGACATATAATACATGTATATTCATAAAAAAAAGTCGTATAATTTACGCTATCGAACAAAAAATCAGAAATACGGAATATTATAAGTGAATGGTTAGGAAATCCGTTTCCCCTACACGTTTTAAAAGTCAAAGAAAAATGTTTTCCCTGATACAAACGTTTTGTGAACTTGCTTTGTGTAACCTATAGACAAATTCGACTGTATATAAGGTCGTGTGGTCTAGCGGGACGGCTGCAGTGCAGGTGATTTGGTGTCACGATATCACAGAAGCATGGGTTCGAATCCCGGCGAGGGAAGAACCAAAAATTTGCGAAAGCAAATTTACAGATCTAACATTGTTGGGTTGATGTTTAGACGAGTTGTATATAAGGAAGTTAATATGCTTGCTCTGATTTGAAACTATCTTATAGAACTTTCTTTAGTAATTGAGAACCTATGTTGTTTATGGTAATAGGTGAAATGTTGCATGATCCATCAAAATGACAGCAAGCGCAGTCTTTTTACTGATTTTTACTTAAAAAAATAGTCTCTGTGTGTGCCATTGCAAAAAATAGTTTTGCTAGTTATTTTGTCATATTTAGAAAAAATTCTCAACAAAATTTTCCCGTTTAAACTGTACTCGAAAAAAAAATTGGCATGTGAAACGGAGGAAGAAATATTCTAAAAGAAGTACAAATACCAGTCCTCCCTTTTGTGTATACATATGAGAAAACATTTCAAAGTTATTGATTGAATTCAAATATATCACACATAATAAAGGACTTCATTCCTATCAAACACCTTTTTAATTGTTTACCAGTATATTTCTTTTAGTTTTGGGTAAAATTGTAAAGGAAATGATACTATCAAGACGTCCTTCCATAAAACCTGTTTTTTTCTGTTCTGACTTTGAAGAAATAACTACTTTTCGCCCAATCGAAATGATGCATGGACATATTTTGTTTCATATTATTAGAATTATTTTCAATATTTTTAAACTTGATTATCGACATATGAAAGTTTGTCAGCATTGTCAATCTTTCTAACGTTAAAGTACCAATAGTTCGGTCACTACTCACTTAAGTTTGTCGATAACGTAGCTAATTTTGACGGTAAAGAAACACCAATTCGATCACTTCTCTGTTACGGGATACTGATATGGATAATTTGATTCAAAGATCTTAATTTACATGTATATTAGAGGTTTCATAACGATTTATAATGGGACATCGCTTGATAACAACTCGAGGTATTTCGTTTCAATATAATAATAAATCAGTATTCGAGAATTATTATTATTTGAATTAAAACTTACTATTTAAATAACGATTCCTCGAAAATATTGATGAAGTAGTTTGAACATTCAAATATGACACCCTATCTCTTTTTCTGTTGTTGATCTATAGCATTAGACATTTTAAGACTGTGTGTACGCTTCAGAATGTAATAACATAAGTCCGTTGCCATCGATGAAATGAACATCATTAACCTAAAATAACCAATAGAAATTCCGTCATATCTTCTTGTGATGCTGCATAAGCCAATCCATTAACGCAAATTTTCGTATCACCTTCCGTTTCACACGAGAAATATATTTTCATGCAAAAAATAGATAACAAGCCACAACCATAAAGAATGTGTAATCTATGTATTCTGCATTTAAGAAGAGTCAATCCTTTGAAGTGCTTTACTTTTAATGAAACCTATCAACGACATATACTTCACCAAACTTAATGAGTAAAGAATTGACCAATGCTTCTAAAAAGAAAGATAAGATTGAAACAAAAACCTTCATAAAAGACATTAGATTTGATTAAAACATTTAGTTATGAAAAATGTAAAGGGGGTGGGGATGTTCAACTTTTCTCTAACTGTATGAAATATAAGTTTGAAAAATCAATGGCTTGACGATGACCGGATTAATACCAACACTATATTTTTGAAGTGGTTAGTTAATTTTGCTTTGACATTTTCTTCTTAAAAGATTTGGGAGATTGGAACATCGTTAAACTACCTTTTGCTAGGGGGAAAACATTTAAAAACCAAAAGATCAAAATGTTCCATCATTAACTTAGATTTAAATCTTAGGTAATCGTTTGTTGTATTTGAAAAAAACATTCAGGAACATTTATTTTTTAAGTTCATCATCTTTTATTTTGTGTTTCAAGTCAATAGTTTGTGTAGTGATTGTTTCAGTATGCCAAGCTGAGTATTCTTGATATACAATATTTCAAGATACTGTGGAAAAATTGATTCAATTCTTTTTTTTTTTTGTATTCATCATCTTGAATGTTTGAGAAATAATATAATGTATCATGGAGGTAAAAATCACTAGTTTTCGGGCTAGAGAAATCAGCGATGGAAAACGAATAAATAGTGATAATGCTACATACAATGAGGGTACAAAGGAAAGAAACGAATAATTCATGGTGAGAACCCCTTGGTTTTCAATAGTTAGAATGTCCGTTGTTGAAAGTAACAGTCACGATATAATGTAAACCGACCGATTTTACAAAATGAAAACAACTCTTACCTATGTCAAAAATTCTTATACCACAACATTTGACTGTGGAAGGTTTTACAATTGCTGAAAACGTTAATATTTTTATTTATACTAAAGGAACACAAAATGTATAGCACATTCATCCAACTTTATTTTCATGATAAATTATCTGTCTTCGTGGGTTAAAACTTAAATGATTTGATATTATACTTCAATATACAAGTCATTACATCATAGATATATCAAATTTGCTAACATGCATTTCAAAACATGGATATTCGGGCTGTTTCCAGTACGATTATACATGATAACATTAATCTTTTCACCTGGAACGTTTTTCAATCTTGTTATTCCTTTTTGTGGTTGATGAAACATGACGTGCACTATTCCCATGAGACAGAAGTAACGCTAATGCAATCGTTCTGTTTTATATTAATTTGTAGTATGACACAGTTGTATGCATATGATCAGTGGTTGCATTATTTATTGTGGTGCATAGGTGTTTCTCGTTACTCGTTTATATATATACACATATAGAATAAACCGTTAGTTTTCCTGTTTGAATAGTTTTTGGGGCCCTTTATAGCTTGCTTTTCTTTATGAGCCAAGGCTCCGTGTTAAAGACCGTACTTTGACCTATAATGGTTTACTCTTACAAATTGTTATTTACACTCATACCACATCTTAGTATATCTACATTTGTTGTTTGAATTCGTATAAGTATACGGAGTATATACATAATTATATAATCAATTTGTCATACTTAGATATCAACACGTCTTGAATTTCCATAGTTTTCTATGCTGACTTTTTTAATGAGTTGAATGTGCTATTGCCTGAATGAATAAATGAATGAATGAATGAATGAATATTTTATTTGTGAAAGCATAAATTACATGCTTTGACTATATACAATATATCTACTGGAAATTTGTTTTTTATGTTCTGTGAGCTGTATTGCTTTTGAATAATAGGCAGTTAGTACTTGAAAATGATGTCTCACTTATGCATGTAATAATTTGGCAAATCATATTTGCACCCGTTAGATTTGTTGTTGTTGTAATGAATAGAAAATTTTACAAAGACTATGTCTTATATGTTGTCATTTGAATTTAATGTACACATTTTTAAGATATAACTTTTAAAACATTTTTCAAACGACAATTTCAATTCCATTTTTTTGTTATTCCTTAAATCTTAAGTAACTTAGTGAATATCATAGTGTAATGTTTCATGTCTATCATGACTCATAGTGCAATTTTTTAGATCTTAAATACCATGTTTACATATATTGTTTCATAACATAAAGACAGTATGGTATTATATAATTTGATAATGCAAACTTGGAGAATAATGACTAACTTGATTCACTTCCTCATGAACAGTTCACTGTACTTTAACATTTATCTATTTGATCAAATATAACCATATAAACACTAATCGCTCATTCATCATTTTCCTTTGAGTTGCAATTTACCAAAGTGAACAAGAACAAAGACAAATCCGATTACAGAACTATAAAATGATCCTTTGCAAGAAAGCCGCAAACTTTATTATATTAAAGTTGACTGTCGGAATGCATTGCAGAAATAAATATCTTTTTTACATTTGTGCACTTTACGGTAGAATAGGTCTGTCTGTTCTGAACTGATCTGACCACAATTATGTTATATAATACAACACACATGTGATATCATAACTATATTATATTCAGGAAGTATCAGTGTTATTTTTCTTAAAACTTAAGATTATAATGTTTGAAACCACTAACATCAAACCTCTTCCGCCCCCTACAAGCAAGAAATATATTAGCCGACCTTACTTAAACTTGTTATTTACAAAATAACTTTTATACTGTTTTTATTATATTATCAGATCAGTGGTGGTTGTAATATAACTAAAGACTAAAGAGCCTGTGACGCTCATCTAGATTTATGCACGTTTTAACAATGAACACTCTAAACTATAGAGTAAAATTTTATTCATGACTAAAATATCTTTTTATTTATGTTGCAATTGTATTGTTGATCAATTTTTCTTTCGGTTTCTCACTTTTTTTTATTAAATATTCCCCCTATACCTAAAACAAGTTAAACAGAAATAATCAAATACTAAGGATTTCCTACATCAGGAATACATTAGGTGTATTTGGCAAATCTTTTTTTTTGGAATTTCGGTCCTCAATGCTCTTCAACTTCGTACTTTATTTAGCCATTTTAACTTTATTATTCGAGCTTCACTGATGAGTCTGGCGTCAATACGAAATTTAATCCTCGTATTTATGATGAGTGTATTTGTTGTTATAATTCTTACAAGAAAATAATAGCCTTTTCCATTTATACTTTCCCTATTATTTGGAGATCTTGTTTTGTTTGAAAGTTTCAATATATAAGTTATTGTTTTCGATATAATAAATTAAAATAGACAGAAGGCCAATAACTCCTTCAACATGTCGACTGATGTACATGATGTACATGTAAGTAGATCGTGTTCTGCATGCTGATATATGATTTTTTTTAACATTTATCTAGTACACTTTTCAAGATAAAAGGTAATTCTTTAATTTTGGATGTAACACGTCTTCTGATTGATTGAGAGTGCTTTGCTCATATAAACAATTTTGTCATGAAACAGCGACATCATCAACATTTTTATCATTCTTTAATCCTTTTTGGAATTCAATTATAAGGAATGACTTGTTATGTCTATTCGAAATAACATGTGGTGTACACTTTTAAATAATCCGTTTCACAGAACATTTTTGATGTAATTTCTACATGGACAGAACAAATATTGCAGTCATTCCAAAAAAAGAATTAGAAACAATAATCGCCTATCAACATAAATTTCTGTGGTACATTCCAGGAAGTCCTATAATTCTATACAAATTTATGTTCTTGAATACACATGGCTGGTACCATTGCATTATGTTTTTATCATTATGACGTTAAATTTATTTGATTTAGAAGATATAACTGATACGCCTTATTGTGCATTCTACAGTATTAGTATACCAGTGTTTTGTCTATGGTTAAAGAGAAATCGATAACATGATAATATACACCCTTAGGACCTTGGTTGATGCATAGTTATTTCTGGAATAATATGCAGTCGTAGAAATAGATTGTAGTTAATAGATAGAGAGTTCTTACCTTTTATCTCATTTAATTATAGGTGCTCAGCTAATGAGGTAAAATCTAACAGATTGCTTGCATGAGACTGTTATTAAAGTGAGAGGGTTAGCGCTATAGAACCAGGTTTAATCCACCATTTTCTACATTTGAAAATGCCTGTACCAAATCAAGAATATGACAGTTCTTGTCCATTCGTTTTTGATGCGTTTTTTTTTTTTTTTTTTTTTTTTTTTTTTTTTGATTTTGCCATGTGATTATGGACTTTCCAAATTGATTTTCCTCTGAGTTCAGTATTTTTGTGATTTTACTTTTTGCATATGCAGTAAATTCTGTATTCAGTTAATTCAATGCTTTTGTTACAAAACTAGCTCATTGGTTAGTCTTAATATTATGATTCAAAAGTCTGAAAAAAATAAAGTTATTCAAACATATAATCAGACAATGGTAAAAAGAAATTTATATAATATCTTATTTGACATTATTCTTATAAGCTTATACTTTAGAGTGATGTTTGAAATTGTGTTTAAAGCGCAATTCGAAAATATCTTTTTTTTTTTTTTTTTAACAACAAATTAATATTCTTTTATTCATCAAATTGCTTGTTACAACTTTACTTCATTGTCCAAGCTTCAATAAAGTATCCCTGTGAAAAACTTTCTGAGTATCCAGGAAAATACGCAGAATATAAATAAATATAAACATTATTTTTTCCATCAATTATATCAATCTTTTTAACTTTATGAAAAATACATTTTGAGATATTGTTTTGTTCTCATTCATAAACCTTCGTAGTTCCTTTATAAACATAGCATACACATCTAAAAATTTCAGCTTTTGCTCTGACACATAGTACGACTTGTAAATACAAAAACCTAAAATTGTCAATAAATAATTTAAACCGTTATATCCTTGATCTGATATTTTGTATCCAAATACTATATGTTTTGCCAATATCTTGTTTTGAAAATTCATTTTTGCTAGAAGATAATGTACTTTCTTCCAAAAATCTTTCAAAAATGAACATGTAATAAAGAAATGCAAATAATCTTCTTCTTTTGTTTTACAAAAGTTGCATTTATCGTTCTCAGATATTTTCCACTTTAATAGTAGCTGCTTTGTAGGAATGATATATTGAAGCAGTTTCCATCTGAAAATTTTCAACTTATTTTCCTTTAAAATTTTAAATATAAAATCATATACAAATGGCATCTGTGGTACGTATTCTAATTTTAAATATCTTGTCCAAATGTTGATACCGATTGGCTTTGTATATTTTTTATCTACTAAAGTTTTATAGAGTATTTTATTATTGATATCTTTTGTTTCAATTTGTTTATTTTGCCATCTTAATTTAACCTTACATATATTGATTTTACTCTTAACGGAGTTTTCTTTTTTTAAAACTTGCATCCATTCTTTTGGGATGCAGGATTTTAACATCTTAAACTCTGCAATCCAGTTTGTTTTATTAATTAACTTTTTTAAAATAAAACTTTCGGATAAATTTCCTTGACTATCCAACATGTCGTTTATATAAACCAATCCACTTTTAACCCAGTTCGGGAAAAACAAGCATTTGTTGCGATATTTAATATATTTATTTCCCCAAATAATCTGTTTTCTAATATTAGAGAAGTGATTAGAACATGTTGATAAACCTCCTCCTGTTTTAACCCAACTTGAAATTACTTGTAAATAAAAGTCGGGTATTTTTCCAAGTCTATCTATTGATTTAATATTATCTAAATTCATGTTAAAAACAAGAAAGTTTTTACCAAGATTGTTAAAATATTTAGTAGGAATAATCTTCCAATTCGACATATTGGTTGTTTTTAATTTTGAGACCCATGAGGCTTTCAGTGCTGTAAAATAACTGTCAAAATCGATCATTCTTAACCCCCCTTTTTGGTATTCTCCAATAAGTGTGTTTCTTTTAACTTTGTCATTTTTTCCTTCCCAAATGTATTTGAAACAGCAGCTTTCAATTTCTTTCAAGTAAATCACTGGAACTTTACACGAAGTAGCCAAAAATGTAAATTTTGGTAATATTAAAGATTTTATGATCAATATTTTCAGATTGCTTGCATGAGACTGTTATTAAAGTGAGAGGGTTAGCGCTATAGAACCAGGTTTAATCCACCATTTTCTACATTTGAAAATGCCTGTACCAAATCAAGAATATGACAGTTCTTGTCCATTCGTTTTTGATGCGTTTTTTTTTTTTTTTTTTTTTTTTTTTTTTTTTTTTTTTTGATTTTGCCATGTGATTATGGACTTTCCAAATTGATTTTCCTCTGAGTTCAGTATTTTTGTGATTTTACTTTTTGCATATGCAGTAAATTCTGTATTCAGTTAATTCAATGCTTTTGTTACAAAACTAGCTCATTGGTTAGTCTTAATATTATGATTCAAAAGTCTGAAAAAAATAAAGTTATTCAAACATATAATCAGACAATGGTAAAAAGAAATTTATATAATATCTTATTTGACATTATTCTTATAAGCTTATACTTTAGAGTGATGTTTGAAATTGTGTTTAAATCGCAATTCGAAAATATCTTTATAACATATGAAGTTTCCAAATTTTTATTTCAAGAGATATTTTAAAAGATCATGAAATTTTATTTTTGTTTTTTCCATTACAAAAAGTGCATAAGCGTACTGTTAAGAGGTATATACTACCATAGCCTGATAGAGTTTTTTCGGCTTTTCGACTTTCATATTCACATGCACTTGTCTCAGAAAAAAAATCCTATATATACCTGAATATAACATATTACTGTTATATTAAGGTATAATTTAGGAAAAAAATCCTATATATATGTGAATTTGTGGTATTTGTAATCAGTTTGTGGCCATTACACCAATTTAAGGTTGCTCATAGGTTTTGGGTTCGTCAGTCTCTAGTTTTATATATAGTGTTATCTGTATTGCTGTTTGTTTGACCAATTTGTTTTTTACCACGGCGTGTTTTCAGTTTGAATATCCCTTTTGTATTGGTTTTTCTCTCTTTTAAGATCTCGTTATGTAACTTACCTAGTATTTAATCGAATTTATTTTCAAGTTATAACCTAGCTGTCATCATGTAAAAATTACTATCTTATTCAGTTTGAACCTTATGTTCAAAGTATGTGTAAACTAAAATCGCCATTTCAATAAAGAAAAGTCTGATACCTGTCTTTTAACACTATTATTTATATCCCTTAACTAATGTTTCAATTGACATTTTTTGCCAAGATACCCTAGCGAAATATGTTAACAATATTCAATGTCCCACCATTTTGCTTCTCTGATGGTTTTCTGAAAAACAAGACGTTTCAAAGGTATAAAAATCATGTAGACATTTTTAGACATGTATTATGTTGCAAATATCAGACAGACTAATATCTTCTGAGTATAGGAATGACGTTCAATGTATTTGATTAATTCGTTCTATTGTTGGTTTATAAGTGTCAAGGGACAAAACATGACTTTGTAATTAACTCGTCTTTATTTGCAGGGTCGTCAAAATGTAAGCCTAAATATTTTTCTAAAGTTCTTTCTACGTGTACACCAGTCTTTAAACAGTAAACGATGGACTCCTAAATATTGTTATGAAATATTTTCAACCGGTGGTAACAATAAAATATAGATTTTTAAAAGTCTCATGATATACTCAATAATAGAAATCAGCATCTAAGATCTACGCTTTCTCCTGTACAATTGAAAAATCGTCTACGCCTTAAAAATTAATACACCTGTACCTTGTATTAATGCAAATTCCATCGTTTAGTTATGAATACTTCTTCCTCTGCTATTAAGTTTGTCGCGAAGCCGCATCTTTTTTTCGAATTTTAAAACAACGATACTTATGTTATGCAGTCATTACAATGGTGTTTACTCATTTGATATATAAAAGATGGATATTTTCGTCCCAGATATAACTTTCATTACGACCTTGTTCGTCTAAAATATGTCTTAAGATCTGATGTTTTTATAATTTGTTTTTGCTTCTGACAAATAGGACTTTTATTTTATCCTCAAGTAATTACGTTTTCGTCTAAACGTTTTGTCTAAATGAGCATGGCTGCAATATAATAATATAATCTCATAATACAAGTCGAGAAGCATTTTTGAAGGCAGTTGATTTTGACAATATTAGCTAAACAATTCCGTTTTCATTTTTCCCCATTTGAAATATAAAAATTAAATTAAATTAATTAATAAAGGTATTATCATAAATTTCAACTATATAAAACAGTACTTGTAGAGTCGCATCAACATATAGTGCCTCTTAATCACCTTCCTCATTCAGTCACAGTGAAGTTCTCCCTTAATCACTCTTCGTTGATTTTATTTCTATTTTTTTTTTTCTTCATTTTTATTGAAGTTGTAATTTACCTGAACTTTTGATCTCTGAATTGTTTGAGATTAGTTTTCGGGTAGACACATCAACGTCTTTTGTCCGTGTTGTTTTCGGCTATTCAAATTTTGCATACAGCAGATTTTCTTTTATTCACTTATTTCTGTTTTATTGCAAACGTTGTGAAACTATTTGTGAAGTTAATGTCAAGGATGTTAACTGCTAATTGTTATAAATTAACTTTGCTATAAACTAATAAAATCGGATAGCTGTGTTTAACATTACCCTTGGGGAAAGTTTTGTAGTTCTCTGACATGACATTAACTAACTTTAGTATGATAAAATACGTTAAAAAAGATAAAGAAGGAATGTAATGTAATCGTTGGATGAAAATATGTTTTTAAGTGCAAATAGACCACATAAAAAGATACGAACACATTATTGAGCTCCCTTTTTATTGTTGTGTTGGTAAATATTATCTTCATTCAGGAGGTTAATATAAAGTTAAAAATAAAACATCCAATTCTTTTTTATGATATTTACTGTAAAACGGTCAAAATTCTTTCATCACTATAGAAACCAATGAAAGACTAGAAAACAAAATATTTACAACACACTGGCGTAATGCATAAATACCGAGGCACGCCAAAAGGATAACGCAATACAAGGAATAAACATTAAAGTGAAGTTGGAATTTGGTGCGACTGTCATACAAGTGTGAGGTTTGGCGCTGTAAAACTGGGTTCAATCCACCATTTTCTACATTTAAAGATGCTTGTACTAAGTCAGGAATATAACAGTTTTTGTCAATTTGTTTGATGTGTTTTTCATATGTTTTTGCCATTTGACTTGGAAATTTCCGTTTATTCAATTTTCTTAGGAGGGTAGAATTTTTGTGATTTTACTTTTTGATAAGGAATATTTATCACCAAAATCTTGGTATCTTCCGATAAAGACGTTTTTTCATACTACTCTATTTTATCAACGTTTTGCTTACACACTGGCGACGTTGAATAAAATCTGAGTAGACACTACAAGATCTTGTATGCCGAAAGTGGTAAGAAAGATATATCCTATATGCAGGTGAAGTTGAGTATATAGTTAATAAGGTGGCGGAAATTAATACTACACATCATACACATTTGAATATGAAACAAACAAAATGAAAAATAAATCGCTTTCAAAAGTCTGCCTAATACAGTATTAAAAGTGAGAAAAGAAAACACTATGATGTTTTTAAAACATTTAACATTTAAAAACACTTGCAATCATATAAAATCTATGCTGAATACAACACAACAAAGACCAAAGTATTATAATAATAACAAATGTTCTC
Organism: Mytilus trossulus; assembly: GCF_036588685.1. NCBI lineage: Eukaryota > Metazoa > Mollusca > Bivalvia > Mytilida > Mytilidae > Mytilus > Mytilus trossulus. The sequence goes on along the minus strand of NC_086382.1, from coordinate 74,967,508 downwards.
ATCGTTAATCTTATATAAATATGATTCCAGACATATTGCGTGTCCTCAATATGACAAACGCTTTAAAAAAAAAGTTCAGAGAAATATACAAAACACGAAAAATATTTTATTGGGTTATTAAGAAATGAAATGCTACAAGCGTTATAGTTATAAAACACTCTCTTGGGTCGTGCCTTTAGACAAGAATAGTCTGCTGCATGTCAGAATCAAGATACAATAATTGTCTTGAACGATTAAAATGGTGAAGAAATTTTTCTTATGTCTATTGTGATGTAATATGTACTTTTTGGTAATACTAATATGTTTTTATTATATCATGCAGTTGGTTGTTTTGTCAGGAAAGACTTTTCATGCATTTTGATATCCCTCTGGCCATGGTTCATTAATGGTTGTTAGACTCAATTGTAGATGTATTGCGAATTGGCTGAAAAGTTTCAAACTTGTTTCAACTGGGTTTATATCTAAACGAAAATAAGGTGTATGAAACAAAACTTTTATTTGGAAAAAAACGACATAAATTGTCTTAGAAGTTTTTGAGTTTGCTTTCGAGTTCACATTTTTGTTTTTACATTTATTAATTTAAAATATGTACAACACAAGTTCTGTGAACGTAAAATCACAAAAATACTGAACTCTGGGGAAAATTTTAAACGGAAACATTATTGTTACTTTTAAAGATAGTTGCCAGAATGTAAGGTCGGGATCGAGACTCCTATACATCTTAACAACAATATTCGTGTATATGCATTTAAACACGTTCCAGGCTTGCATATCCACTTGTTTATTTTATTCTCCTTGATTCCTAATTTTCTCCGTGTTAAATCCAGTAATATTTTCTTTCTGTCGGTTTACTTTTATATTATTATGTAGGCGCAATATCTATTTATTTTAAGTCTGTCGTTTTCTGTCGTATATGGGTCAATTCGGAAGTATGACACCAAGTACGCTCATGTCATTCTCTGTTGGGAAATATAAAAGGATGCATTTTAGATTATGAAATCGAAACTGAAATAAACCAAATCAATATAGTATTAAATCTGAATTTAAGATGTGGTTTGAAAGCAGGATTTCTTGCAACAAGGGAAAACATTTAATGGCATAGACCTTTATACAATCATTGTTTGTGACATGGTTTTTCTCTCTGAGGACCCGGATGACGTTTTTTAATTTGAAATTCTGATAACGAATCTAAAAGAAAACCATTATTTTTTATCCCGTATATTTGTATGAACGTTAAGATTCATTGTCCATCGGGCGGATGGTGGTAGTAGTTTTTATCTGTGAATGTGTAAAGACCAATTGACATTTGATATTTTGTAGGATTAGTTGTTATATTCTCTTAACGGTTATCAGTGTGATTTGACATTTTTTACGGGTGTAACAGAAATCCGAATATTTTATTTTAGCATTTATAATTTGAAAATAACTAAATCGATTTCCTTAATATCAATTATGAAACGGTAGTGGTTCGTTTAACCTTAAACTGGACAAGTTCAAGACACTTGCTGTCGAATATGAGAAAACGTTATTATAATGAATAATTAATGTTACGTTTAAAAGACTAGTTGCTGGAATGTTTTACGTTTTGTTCCCGATGGTATCACTCAGTGGTCAGCACTTCGATGTTGACATGAATATCAATTGTACGGCCATTTTTATAAATTCTTGTTTAAAAAAAATGTGAATTTTTCGAAATACTAAGGATTTTCTTATACAAGGCATAGATTACTTAAGTCGTATTTGGTTCAAATTTTGGAATTTTTGGTGCTCAATGCTTTTCACTTTTGTACTTGTTTGGCTTAATAACTATTTTGAAGTAAACGTCATGGATGAATCTTATGTAGACGAAACGCGCGTCTGGCGTATGAAATTATAAGCCTTATACCTTTGATATATATTCAATGTTATCGTAGCTAGTGCCAAATTTGAAATAAAACAGTACTTGTCATGATAAAAATTAATCAATATCGTAACTGGTATGAATCATATACATTTAAATTATATAGCATAGAAACACTTAGTCAAAACAACAACATTGTAAGGTTGAACGCATACAGATTAAGGCGACAATAATTTATCGATGCTTAAATCGATAAGAAAGCGACACTCCAACTGAAGGTAATAAAGAATTCTGATAGTATCCAACAATAGCTAGACCAAAGTCGTCGACAGTGTTAGCTTCCCCTGCTATGCATGTATCAGTCATATTGCGAATTCACACCAATTCAAATAAAAAATAACAAAAATAGCGAACTCAAAGGAAAATTCAAAAATGGAAAATGCCTTATCAAATGGCGAAATCATACGCTCAAACACATAAAACGAATGAAAAACAACCGCCATATTCTAGAATAGTTTACACATACTCAATTTAGCATTACCTTATGTAATGTTACTATGTATATTGTTTAGCAATCTCCACACTACCATATCTCTTTATATATTATATTTTCATAAAGTGTTTTCTGTCTTTTTGGTTCTTATTTTGTGCCTATAACCACATGTACATTTTTTGTAATATATGGTTGTGTTGTATGATTTATTTTTGCAACAGAAAAACATCCTTGCCAACTGTATAGTTATGTATATTTCATAATTTATAATACTGAAACTTATAAACTAGTTCTATTCAGATATACGATGTAACGTTAAACGAGGCCAGGTTATGTTCTTGTTCTTTCTAACTAAAAAATGTTTTATAAAATTTGATGAAACTAAACAAAAAAGACAAACAACTCTCATATTCCTGACTTTGTACAGACATTTCCTCATAGAGAAAACTGTAAATAAAACCTGGTTTTTCAGCTTTCCAAACCTATAAATTGTATAAAAGTCGCATATAATTTCTTTATTTGACAACAATGAGTGAGTAAAACACATTTTGCTACTTTGATTCGATTGATTAGTATAATTGTTTATTTCTTATTAGTTATAGTTCTTCAAATCTTTAATCCGACATTATGATTGATCACATGAACAATAAAATGAACTTTGATAATTCTTGATGGTCGTATGGTGACCTACAGTTTTTACTTTCTGTGTCAGTCGGTCTTCTGTGAAGTGTTGTCCTATTGGCATTCTTCTAAATGGTTGATTTTATAAATAAATACATGTGCAAAGTAATACACTGCTTACTGACAAATAAACGTAAAAATGGTCAACTGCTTACTGACAAATATACGTCAAAATGGTCAACTGCTTATTGACAAATATGCGTCAAAATGATCAACTGCTAATCGACAAATATACGTCAAAATGGTCAACTGCTTACTGACAAATATACGTCAAAATGGTCAACTGCTTATTGACAAATATGCGTCAAAATGATCACCTGCTAACCGACAAATATACGTCAAAATGGTAAACTGCTAACCTTCAAATATACGTCAAAATGGTCAACTGTTTACTGTCAAATATGCGTCAAAATGGTCAACTGCTTACTGACAAATACTTTTTAAATTGTTATTTGGATGGAGAGTTGTCTCATTGGCACTCACACCACATCTTCTTATATCTACCCTAATTATTTTTAGTAAGCAATTAAGCAATTAAGTAATAGCTTTGAACTCTGATATTCAATAAATAGTGTTATTGTAATTAGAGTCAGCAGACAGTTGTATCGATAGAGCTATAACGTTGTCATTGTTACACTCGAGACTGCTTATTGGTCAATAATAACGTTATACAATTACTCAGACGATAAAACAATTAACAGCTATATTACTACAATCACTGCAAACTTTGTTCTAGGGAATACTATGCCATTTATTGAGTTTATCTGTTCTTGATGACACTTATAATTTCAAAGTCATTTATATATATTCTGAGGATCACTTTGTTCTTTATTGAATGTGTCTCCTCGTGGTGACACTTATAATTTTCGTGTATTTTCCATATCTTCCGAGGAACTCAATACTATTTACTGGATGTGTCTCATCTGGATGATACTTATATTTTCTATGTCACGTTCATAATTTTATATGTAGTTTTCGTGGGTGATATTGATTGGATATAAGGAGTAAATACTTCATTTCTTTTACAAAGCGAACAAGTTTAATTCTTGGAGATGACTTTTTATATCCAACATAAAAGTTCTCTTGATTTCTGTTATTTCATGTTTAGTCGTGTTTAAATCTAACACAACTTAGAAGAAAAAATCTAACGTCGTAGTACTGCTATCGCTAGATCTCAAAGTTTGTCAGTATGAGTTGACAGGTCTACTAAATTTAAAACATGGATTACTCTATCTATTTCAAAGAGGCGAAGATTGATTCCATAGAATAAAATTGCTTCGTTATCAATTAAGAATGGAAGAAGCGCTTCTAGGAATAACTATACTTATCACTTTATCAGAGATTTCCTGTCAGGTAAGAGTTATGTTATTTTCAATAATTAGCTCAGCTCCCCTATGGATTAAGACTAACCTCCTCTTACGAGGCAATGTACTCTTGTGTCGCCTCGATTGTGAATGTTCAATTGCTTAACACGGTATAGGTCAACGCAAAAGCATGGCATTTAGTATTTGTTAATTATTAACATCAAATTTTATTTATCAGATTGATCTGTCAGAGTAAAAAAGTGTCTTGATATTGTTGCATTTCTACCGTCTGACTGTTTTGCCACGTCTTTCTATATTTATTTAAAATTTTACTGTCACATGGGTTCATTCAAAACTTGTTTTTGATTTGCTAGATGACAAGTTTTTATAATCTTTTGTGTCATCTTGATAGTAATAATACAACAATGCTTGCGAACTTTAATCCTAGGAGGGAGAGTCATTTATTCGCAAGTCTCTTCCTTGGTGCTTCTTATAGTTTCTATACTATTTTTATGTAATCCGAAAAACACAATGTCGTTAATTTAATGTGTCTCTCCTTCAAGATACTTGCATTTGACATGTCACATACAGATTGCTTATGTGAGTTTTGAAAGTTAAATGGATAAGTATGAAGAGTTCCGTCTTTGTTTTACTGTCACTGAAATGTTCAATTTTGTAGAGATGGATTTTACATCCACTGGTCAAGATGCCTGTTTAATCATGGTACCGTCATGAAGAGGTGTTTAAATTTAGACACAACTGATTTAGCTAAATTTCAAGTCGTGTACCAGCATGACAAACCTCAAGTTGTGACAAGAATGAGGGTTTCATTATCTACTGAGCCACTGAGTTTAAAACCTGGATTGTTCTATTTAGGTCTACGTCTCATTCGGGAGACCATCTCATTCAAAATATGTGACAGCGTGTCAGTCAAGTACAAGCAGGATTCGTATTTGGTTTTTGGTGGTTAGTTGCATCATTGTTGGCAATCATGTTATAGCTCCACAATTCGATATTCATATTAATATCCCATGTACGTGTGTTAGTCCTGGATATGCCTTTAACTGATACTTAACGTTTAACAGCAACCCAAGTAGACTATTTCGGTAACACTTTCAGGCCTACATTTTACTACTAATAAACTCATCCTAGATACCAGAATTACAATTTCATATTTACGCCAGACGCGCGTTTGACCCATAAACGATTCATCAGTGACGTTCGAATGAAAAAATGTTTAAAAGGCAAAATATAGAACGAAGTTGAAGAGCATTGAGGACCAAACATTCATAAAAGTTTTGACAAATACAGCTAAGGTAATCTACTCCTGAGGTATTGGGTTGGAGAAAATCTATCGAACAAGAACATTCATTAGTAAAAAGGGTTTGTTTGTGTTTATCTCAAGAAATAAAGAACCATAATTGGTATTTTAAACCATCATATGATATCTTCTTTTTAATCAACTTTGAAAATCAATAGTAAAACTATCGAGGACCATATGGCTCATAAAGCAGAACAAACATTACTGCCACCTCAGAACAAACATTACTGCCACCTCAGAACAAACATTACTGCCACCTCAGAACAAACATTACTGCCATCTCCATTTAGTCTAAATTTAAGTGACTTTAATTTTTCAACCTCAAACAATATAACTATATACAGAAATATTTTGTTATTTGTGTTTTTTTAATGATGTTCGTTGACTTATGTGTCTCGTTGGTTTCTTTTCTATAAAAGAAAAATATAACATGAAAAAACCACTGAACACAGAAATGACAGTATATTGGTTAAATTAATCAATATGAATTCAGTGGAACAATGACATATTTAGGCAAATAAAAAAATAACTGTCAAATTATTGATGTATTTCATTTTTTGTTTAAAGCGTAGAGCATATCAGAATTATTCCATTGTTTACTTCTCCTCTTGACTTATGATATGACTATGAATCTCCAGAGAGATATTGTGTATAGTCTGTATTGATATATACTGGAGATATGACTATGAATCTCCAGAGAGATATTGTGTATAGTCTGTATTGATATATACTGGAGATGTTAAACGTAATATATAACCTACTCAATATTAGCTGTGACACCTCAAGGACTTTTGTCTAGATCTGCTACTACGATATTCAAAGGTTTCTCATTTCATGTCATATTTGCCGTGCATCGGTAGAGTACACTTTCTGTCCTTATATTGTCAATACCTTGTCACATGAATATGAAGCGACTGTCACACAAGTTAGAAGTTTTAGCTATAAAACCATATGTAAGCCATCATTTTTTACATAAGGAAGTTCCAAGTCAGAAATATGACAGTTGGTTTCAATGCGTTTGATGTGTTGGTGCTTTTGTTTTTCCATTTGTTCTGATTTATATTTTTCCTTGGAGTTTGGTATTGTCTTACTTTTCTTTTTACACACTGTGTATCTTTCTAAACTGTATTATTTTTTTTAAGATTTATACTTAATTACTGCTATCTATCAGGTAGTCATTTCTTCCGTCGCTCTATTGTCAATTCGTGTATACCGTAGTGTAATGTTCCTCTCCTTTAATAAACAGAACCAACCTGGTTCAAATTAATATTAACCAAACGGACTTCGAATATTGAAATACTAATTGATATGCGCCTGACAAAACATGTAGGTTTATATGTACGTCATTGTTTTATATTCTAAAATTCTCCCTCGCCTGCTCGTCCGAATTTAAAGCATTTCTTATCCAAATTCCGTAGAAATAAAGCAAAGCTCTAACATAGGTTTGATTGCTAGCAATAACTTGTTCTTTTGTCTTGCAAACTCTGTTTAATTACACAATAGTATTTTGTAAATGAATAAAGGACTCACAAAATTTATATAGTAGTATTTTCAATAAATGATTATGATTTTTAGAGTATTCAGCTGAATCTCAACTTCTTGTTTTCTACAAACGCTTAAATTATCATAACATATCAACTTATTGATTATATTTCATTTTTTGTAGATATATGAATTTGATTCCACTGGTGCCTGTTGTAACGGTACCCTGGGTTACGCATTCTATGACATGCCGTGTGCCTCACTAAAGTGTTGTGATCCAAGTGAGACTGTATCCGTCTCTCCAGTCAATGCTGCCTTGGGATATGTATTCCGTTGTACGGTACGTTATCGAAGTATTGTATAATTAGGTCTTATGCGATAAGGACATGTGGAATGGTTCCATTCAAAAAACAATCCAACAGTGTCTTGGTTAAGTAAATGTAAGTACGTTTAGGTCACCTTTCGACCTTTAGCACTGAGGAAACTCCAAACCGGATAGTACGCTATAAAAGGGCAAATGTAAAGTTTACCTTTTTCCACAATTCAATGCTGTCTTTTATTGAGAAAGTCAAAAAATAACAAGTAAAGAGCAAATACACAAAGTGTACCATAAATAGACTGTTACACTAAATCCATTGGATTGGAACTGTCCCCTTAAAACGCCTGGTCTCGTGTGCGTATGAGGTATAATCTTCTATACATTATGCCATATTATATGGCTTGCTATTCCTATACAGGAAAAGTTCATTTGCATGAGTTACGTGGGAATTTAGATGCACATGATTTTCATGAGAATTTCATATCACACGATCTGATACGCAAAACTCACCAGAACTGATATCTATATGTGGCACAATTTATATGAAATTGACGATCCTTTCACTAATAATGTAGGTTGAGTTGAATTTCCTTTGAGATTTATGTGAAATCACGTGTGCAATTTGACTGTGTATCATTATTTCCTTAATAAAAAAATAATGTAAAGTAAAAATTATGCTGTTTTCAAGGACGCTATGAAACCAAGGGAAGTTATCCTTCCAAACATCTCCATCTTGCCATCACAAGTTGACTGTTACGGAATATTACGAATGATTTTCGTCTTTATGCAGACTTAATATTTTTGTTGTATCTTCCGCCTTTTTTCTATGGTTTTTTCTTGTCGACGAAACGCGCGTCTGGCGTGCTAAATTATAATCTTGATACCTTTGATAACTATTTTCGTACTTCTTGTCGTTCTGCAGTCCAAGGTTACGGGAGGAGAACTCCCGTGAACGTGTTTTAGCCCGCACATTATGTACATGTGGCTGTCTCACGTCAGGAGCTTTTAATTCATTGGTACATGTAGTTGCAAGTTGCATTAAAACATATTTGATTTTGGTTTTGTGTTATGTGAATTATTCAGGTAGTTTGAATTACTTTTATGAAATGTTAAAAAATATTTTTTTTTTAAATCATTTCATGGTCTTTAAAAAGTTAGATATACGATATCGGTATTTGCTCATTGTTCAAGGCTCTACGGTGACCAATAATTGTTCATACTCCCGTCATTCTGGTATTTGAATGATACAGCTGTCTCAATGAAAATCATGCCACATCGCTTTTATATAATATAGTATAAATCTACAATATAGGATTGAGACAAAGTTATTAGATTGTCTTATTTATAATGGTTAGAATATTTGCTTTCCCTAGCAAAATTAATCATGTAAAGCAAAACAAAGAACTGAACATATCAAACTGCATCTTTACGTAGAGTTTATTTAGAGACACAAATCGATACCAAAAAGACGAACGACAGGACTTATTAATGTTAACGATACATAATTGATGATCTTTGTTCTATTTTTACTTGAAGATATCTTATAATTATCTCGAGGTGATTCCCAGGAGACATATTTAAGAAATCATAACAAACTTCATTCCTCGACAAGCACACACAAGTAATAAATCCTAGAATGTAATTTGATTGTCCTTCACGAGAGAGCATATGTTGTATGGATGAAATGTTTTCTTATAATGGATTTTCTAGCTTTATATATAATAAGCAGTAGTGTGATTTCTTAACTTGTCCTTTATGTTTTATGTTGGATATGATTTATGGAGGTGATTGGTTAGACCTATTACGTAAACAAACCACGTGGGTTCAGATAAAACATGACAGTTCGTAAATCATTGTAGAGTTTAAAAGATATGGTTTTACATATAGGTCCTTACGTAATCAATTATTTCTACATCCTAAGCTTTCAAATTTGTGAGTGTGAAAGGAAAGTAGTTAGAAAAATCTAGTTTTTAGTGTAGTTTTCATACTGTAATTTTCTTTTTTTCTGTTTTTTTTTCAGACACGATCAAAAGTAAAGAATAAATGTGTAAAACGTGGGAACTTGCTGATAAGTACAGATGAGCCTGGAATCAAATATGGCTCTCGTATATGCTGTAAAGGATTAGAACTAAAAGTGTACTTTAACCAACCATCCGCTGCCTTTTCTGTAAAATGTGTTGATAGTTATCGGTAGCACTAGTACTGTGTGTTTTTATTTTAGTTGTTTGAGATTCCATGTTTATTTAAAAGGAATGTTGAGTATCGGTGATTCATGATATATGTTCTAAATGCTTTGTCAGTGCCAGATTCAATATGATTAAAAAGATGTGGTATGATTGCCAACAAGACAATTATCCATTGAAGTCACAATTTTTTTTAAAGTTAACAATTATATGTCAAAGTACGGACTTCAACGTGGAGTTTTCGGTTACACCCAGATATAAAGAGCCACACAATCCATAATGTAAAACAATTTACAAGAAAACCAAAGTTCTAATCTATATACAAAAACAAAAAACGAGAAATACCTAATAACCACAGAAACAAACGACAACCACTGAACAACAAGCGCCTGGCTTAGGACAAGTGCATGATAATAGACTGGTTTGAACGTTTAAACAGTCGCCAGCCTTAAAAACTTACATTAGTTCTAGTTTCACAAGGATGACCAGAGTTTACATGAAAATAGAAAGAATCATCAAGCTTCACTTTTGATAACATCATGACTTTATTCTGCTCCAATCCTATTGTATACACAATTTACAACTGATTACTTTTTCGACGCCTACTTTATCTAACCCTAGCTAGTTGTATAAGTCGGAGTATTGAACATTCATTGTCCTTAGGATCGCTCCAATAGAGTTTTGTGACATGTAAAACAAAATATATAGAAACATATTTAATATGCAAAACTTTAAACAAACACTCATTTAATTTATTAAATGTGGATTTGACAATGTCTAACGGAGCGTTGCAGAGAAAATATTTTGAATATTAAAATAACTTACAAAAAAAGCTTTATTTAATTTTAGTTATCAAGACAATTGATTATCAATGCACTTTCTTGACCTTTTATCCGTGACAATTATATTCCTATGAAAGTTTTCCATGTCATTGAACTTACAGATTTTATCATGTTTGAGTAGGATCTTACCATATTCTCTGTTTAACTAATATCATGTTTTCAACGACAAAATAACTCAGATCAAAGATCCTGCATTTCCTCAGCAGATTGCACGCTAAAAATCGTAGGTGTTTCTACATTAATTACATGTATACGCATAAGAAACACGACATTGCTCATTGGACCGCTATTTGTTTTATCCGCAAAGTAAAACATAACCTTTTGATTACGATTTAAATTAGCACTACTTGTGTGGCTGAGATTTTCGTTGTTTTCGTTCATTTTTAGCTCACCTGGCCCGAAGGGCCAAGTGAGCTTTTCTCATCACTTGGCGTCCGTCGTCTGTCGTCCGTCGTCGTCGTCCGTCGTCGTCGTCCTGCGTTAACTTTTACAAAAATCTTCTCCTCTGAAACTACTGGGCCAAATTTAACCAAACTTGGCCACAATCATCATTGAGGTATCTAGTTTGAAAATTTGTGTCCGGTGACCTTGCCAACCAACCAAGATGGCCGCCATGGCTAAAAATAGAACATAGGGGTAAAATGCAGTTTTTGGCTTATAACTCAAAAACCAAAGCATTTAGAGCAAATCTGACGTGGGGTAAAATTGTATATCAGGTTAAGATCTATCTGCCTTGAAATTTTCAGATGAATCTGACATTCCGTTGTAAGGTTGGTGCCCCTGAATCAGTAATTTTAAGGAAATTTTGCTGTTTTTGGTTATTATCTTGAATATTATTATAGATAGAGAAAAACTGTAAACAGCAATAATGTTCAGCAAAGTAAGATCTACAAATAAGTCAACATGACCAAAATGGTCAGTTGACCACTGTAGGAGTAATTGCCCTTTATAGTCAATTTTTAACCATTTTACGTAAATCTTAGTTATCTTTTAGAAAAATCTTCTCCTCTGAAACTACTGGGCCAAATTAATTGAAACTTGGCCACAATCATCTTTGGGGTATCTAGTATAAAAATTGTGTCCGGTAACTTGGCCAACCAACCAAGATGGCGGCCATGGCTAAAAATAGAACATGGGAGTAGAATGCAGTTTTTGGCTTATAACCCAAAAAACAAAGCATTAACAGCAAATCTGACAGAGTTGAAATTGTTGATCAGGTCAAGATCTATCTGCCCAGGAATTTTCAGATGAATTGGATCATCGGTTGTTAGGTTGCTGCCCCTAAATTGGTAATTTTGAGGAAATTTTGCTGTTTTTTTGTTATTATCTTGAATATTATTATAGATAGAGATAAACTGTAAACAGCAATAATGTACAGTAAAGTAAGAACTAAAAATGAGTTAACATGACCAAAATAGTCAATTGACCCCCTGAGGAGTTATTGCCCTTCATAGTCATTTTTTAACAATTTTCACAAAATTTGTAGATTTTCACTAACATTTTCCACAGAAACTACTGTTATAGATAGAGATAATTGTAAGCAGCAAAAATGTTTAGTAAAGTAACTTTAAGTAAGATCTTCAAACAAATCACCATCACCAAAACACAATTTTGTCATGAATTCATCTGTGTACAATGTTTAATGTTAACATAGACCAAGGTGAGCGACACAGGCTCTTTAGAGCCTCTAGTTTTTTATCGAAATTGTATCCATTTGAATTATTTGTCCTATCAATACGTACTGTACTGTTTTTCCTCGTGGTTGATTGAAGATTTTATTTTTTTGTACGTAAAAGTGAGATTTTGGTGTATTTATGACATTTTTTGTGTTATTTCATTGCCACTATTTAATCATTTGTTGATATTACCCTGCAGTTGCGTTCTGAAGTTACGGTTTGTGCCAATTTGATGACATTGCTCCAACTTTAACATGAAGAACACACAATCGCTGTTGATTTTTTTATATTTTTTGCAGTAAACTAATACGCAGTATAAAATACAACATTGCATAAATGCTTCAATTTGCAGAATTATATTCCTAAATTTATATTGCAGCAAAACAAAGCAGATTTGCATAAAATGTTCCGCTTTTAATCAAATATTGCTTGCAAGCAACAACATTCTGTCGTGGAAATCTTTCCCGACAGCAAAATGATTGGGATACCGTTGAGACAGGGAAATACATGGGAAATGTGATTAAAAAATGCAGTAAAGAATTTTGTTAAAAAAAGTTAGAATATCAAATTATTTTTTTGTTTACTTTATAGCTTGCTGCTCGGTGTGAGCCAATGCTCTGTGATGAAGACCCTACTTTGACCTATAATGGTTTACTTTTATAAAGTGTGACTTGGATGGAGAGTTGTGTGATTGACACTCAAACCACATCTTCATATATCTATGTAAAATTTTCACTTCTTTAAATGAAACAGAACTGCCGAGTCAGCATATTAACACTTTTACCTCAGTATTCATTTTCTTCCTTTTGAACAGCTATTTTAGTAAGTAAATTATATGTTTTAAATAATGGTCTAACCGGTCACTAATGAGAAAGTTTTTCGTTACCACAGATTGTACTTAACGTATTCATTAATAATGCACTTTCTGAAGAAAGCAATTGTATTTCCAAGTGCAGCATAAATAGCAAAGAATCGCGAAATTGTGATAAAATGGGAAACATCAACCTATAGAAATATGAGGACAATACAATTAGAAGAACATGTGGCGTTACATTAATGAAATATTAAGTTTCTATTTCAGGAAATAAAAATATAAATATATTTGATCTTTTTAGAATTTAAGCTTGCAATGACTTGTTACGGATTTCCAAGTCCATATCAGGATGCACTTTTAATACCTTAAATAAAGTTTAGCTAGAAATCCAATTTTCTAAAATGGCATGACAAACGAATCAGTTAAACCTTTGATTGATCGGAAGCTGTACTCTGTTTTTTAGATGATAAATTACTGTTCAGTTTTAATGACAACAGACCGTATTATAGAGTCAAACGTAAAGAATGAGATGAGAAGGAATCGCCGATCTCTAATACATCGGAAGTCATTATCCTATCTTAATACGTCTACTAACAAGGGAATCCGATGTCTTAGGGAGAAGCATTAACTCTGGTTTTCTCATTCTCTCATAATCCTCTATGAAGTCTTGTCAGAAGCGACAAATATTAATTTAAAATAATGATCCATTGTAGACAAAGACATTTTTACGTGTCACAGCATATTAAGTATAAATTATGATATAATACGAAAATGGGAATTTAGAAATCGAAAAAAAACTAGATGTATCATCCTTGCTTGTACAAGAGGAAAGAAAAAGAACATAGAGAATGGAAATAGGAAAATTGTATTTGGGAATTGCCCTCAACATGTCTCTTGGTGCTGTTTTTTCTTGTTAGGTTTCTGTCTTATTGACGTTTTATCCCAATCTCAGTCATTTATAACGAGAGTTATATAAATGTTGTTTGCATTGCCTAAATACGCTCATCTGCTTTTCTTGACACGGGATCAGAATTATTTTCCTTCAGGTTCTATTATGATCGCGTTGCCAGTAAATATTGTAATTAGTTCTTTAAATATTTGAATTCTGATCAAAATTGACAAGCGAATGTACTGATTTTAACTGATTTAAAGAAATGTAGAATTCTTAATATTTGTTTCAGTCGCACACTGAACTAAAATATAATATACACAGCATCAACTGTTGTGTTTGTGGAAGGGGGCTACTTTCATAGTAAAAAAGGAATAAAGAGAAAGATTAAAACGATATATAAGGAATGTATTAGACCCTAACCTTAAAACATTATCTCCTGTTTAAAAAAAAAATTAATCTTTGTTGGACTTTCTGTATGATCAAAATCAATGGTTGCTTTACTTACCCACATCAGTCTAGTCGAAACTTGTTTATCTTAAATATAAAAAAGAAGATGTGGTATGATTGTCAATGAGACAACTCTCCACAAGAGACCAAAATGACACAGAAATTTACAACTATTTGTCACCGTACGGCCTTCAACAATGAACAAAGCCCATACCACATAGTCAGCTATAAAAGGCCCCCGAAATGACAATATATTTTTAACAATTTAAACAAGAAAACTAACGGTCCTTTTTATATAAAAAATGAACTCCTTTGTAAAAATATAAAATATTTTCATATGTAGAACATATATCCTGTTTATGTGTAGTCATGGTATTCCCTACGCACATCAACATGTTTTGTTCACATATCTACAGGTATAAAATCCCACACTAACACACTTCCCATCAAACAGTTATATTTTAACCTTTGCTCGGACGGTTGATTTTAGAATTTCGTATAAAAAGATTTGCAACGAACCAGAAAAAAAGCAGAAAAAAATCTATGTTTTAAATGTAAAGGATATATCAACTTGAACTTGAAGTACTCATTTGTGTCGGACTTTAAAGGTAAGTGATGTTTATTTTATTATTTATTCACTTAGATCATGTAGATAATTCATTATGTGTCACCATATTAATTTTAATACACTTAGATCATACAAAATATATGATGTTAAAACAGTTTGAGAAGATTCGTGTATAACTTTCACATACATGTATACATACACACACACTAGCTGCTACTTCTGTATGCTAATTACATTTTTCAATCGACAATAAAACTGAAACAGAACAAATACTGTAAATAGTAAGATGATGCAAATATCAAATACACATTTAGTAAAATTGATTTGTATTGTTTAGTGTAAAGGATATATAGGCGATGTGTAATAAAAATAAATATAAACATAAGGCAACGTAGAAATGTTGCCAATGAGACATATATCTACTATGCAATATTACAAAATTAGAAACTATTATTTATAAAAGAGAAAAACATTCAGGAGCCTGTAATTCAGTGGTTGTCGTTTGTTTATGTGTTACATATTTGTTTTCGTTCATATTTTTTCATAAATAAGGCCGTTAGTTTTCTCGATTGAATTGTTTTACATTGTCTTATCGGGGCCTTTTATAGCTGACTATGCGGTATGGGCTTTGCTCATTGTTGAAGGCCGTACGGTGACCTATAGTTGTTAACGTCTGTGTCATTTTGGTCTTTTGTGGATAGTTGTCTCATTGGCAATAATACCACATCTTCTTTTTTATATACCCGAGTTGATCTTGAAACAACGAACAAAACACCTTTTTTTCGTAGGTAACCCAGTTCGTGGCTCAAGAAAAGCATGTTAACACGTGGAAAAGAGTTTGTAAGCGGTCGCCATTTCTTTAAGTTTGTGAACGCCCGCCCCTCCTTTCTGTTTGTGAACCCTCTTTAATCTTTTATGTTTGTGAGCCCTCTTCCTTTAACACGGGAACGTGATGAGACAAAAGGGAATAAATATACAAAAAGTAAACATCAGTTGAATTGAGCTAAGGCCACACAAAGTTGTATACATTTGTAGTTCTGTTTCCTATACGTATCACTTTCTACCTTTTCTGGCCTTATCTGATTACAACAAAACAAAATACAAAAATCAGAATGAAAAAAGGCATACATAATTACACTGTATAAGTTCAATGCGTCCTACGCGCGATGTTACATGTAACCGAAAGCGAATTCAAACCCCAATTTCAACTAGTAAAAAATGGACGTTATTTCCACACACTTCAATGTTTATATGATGGAGAGTTGTCTCATTGGCACTCACACCACATCTTCCTATATCTATTATAAGCACATCTCTCTTACTGGTTTTGTGCAACGGCTGAATACGTAGCCATTTGAAATATGACCATGTATAATCAAACAAAAATATTTAAACATCCCTTGTAGGATCCTGCTGCAAGCAGGTTTGACATCAGACTCGGACTTCTCTTGAGCTGAAATTTAATGTGCGTATTGTTATGCGTTTACTTTTCTACATTGGTTAGAGGTATAGGGGGAGGGTTGAGATCTCACAAACATGTTTAACCCTGCTGCATTTTTGCGCCTGTCTTGTATTATTATGTCACCCGATCGACAATGTCGGGTGACATATTGCTTTTCCTCTGTTTCTTTTTCTGTATTAGTATTATTATTATACTTCCACCTATTTTGTCCGGTAGGTTTTTTGGAGTGAAATGGAACCAATCTTTATGAAAGTTCACTATAAGGTGGAACACAAAATTTCGGGTTGCAGTAGGGTCTAAGACCATAAAAAATGGCTGCCGTTTCCATGGAAACGGAACAATTGTGAAAAATTCCAGATTTTGGTTTTGGTGAATAATTTGGAGATGCTTAAACTCAGAATCATCATATTTTAATACAATGTAGGTGCCAGCCATATACTTGTTTTGGAAAATTTTGGCAATCATTGGAACTACTATGTTGCCATGGAAACTACACCAAAAAATTCAAAAATATGAAAATGCTCCAATTTTTTTAAAACTTTAGCATAACGATGAGCAACTTTGGTAGATGTGGAATTTGGCGTTGGAATTTCCAAAATGTCTCCCGTTTCCATGGAAACAATGCAAAAAGGTCAAAATGCTCCAAAAACTTCCAGGTTTGGTAAATAACTTTGGTATGCTTGAACTTGAAATCATCAAATTTTTACACAATGTAGTTGTCCACTATATACAGGTTTTGTATGATTTTGACAATCATTGGAACTACTATGTTACCATGGATACAGGATCAAATATCTCAAAAATTTCAAAATGCTCCAAAATTGATGAAACTTAATATGATTGGTAAATGGCAAGTCTGGATGAGACTTTTGGAGTTGGAATTTCCAAAATGGCCACCGTTGCCATGAAAACTGCAGAAATGTCAAAAAATTTCAAAATCCTCCAAACTTAATGAAACTTGATATTATTGTTAACTGGCAGGTAAAGATGAGACTTTTGACTTTGAAATTTTCAAAATGGCTGCAGTTGCCATGGAAACAGCAGAATTTGAAATTATTCAAAATGCTCTGAATGTACTGTTAATTTACAGAAAGATGTATTGCCATGCGTATATGTGCATTCACTGTTCAACCATTTTGAAATGGCTGCAGCTTAGTGGCAATAGGGGAAGGGTGACATCCGCTATTGCTTGCAATGGCAATTCTAGTTTTAATTTTAGTTTCTTGTGTACAATTTGGAAATTAGTATGGCGTTCATTATCACTGAACTAGTATATATTTGTTTATGGGCCAGCTGAAGGACGCCTCCGGGTGCGGGAATTTCTCGCTACATTGAAGACCTGTTGGTGACCTTCTGATGTTGTTTTTTTTATTTGGTCGGGTTGTTGTCTCTTTGACACATTCCCAATTTCCATTCTCAATTTTATTGATTATTCCAAATGGGTCTGCTGGGGTGGAGAGTGGGGGTTGCGGGACATTTCACCAGCACGTTTAGAGGTATATTGAAAAGAACTATACATAAGGCTTTTGAATAAGTCACATGAGGACAACTAATTAGTTTATTTTCAAATTGTTGTTTGTTTATATCCATCTACAACACCGAGTCTTGAACAACCATGATTACCCATACGGAAAACATTTTTTAAATATAAAAAAAGAACTCTCGTAAACAAAAACATTTTAAAAAGATAACTTACGCAAATTCTAAATAATACAGTTTGAAGGAATTTTTTTTTTATGAGGGCAAGTCATAATGAGCAATTTCTAAACAAAATTTGTCTATTTCTCTTACTATTGAGAAGTAGCGATGACAAGGGAATAACTTCCAGAGAAACCTCTATATAACATGACATTATTTAAAACAGTTCATTTTTAAAAGTATTGAGGTTATAAAAACCAATATTGGTACAAAGGTATAAATATATTTTTTTTTGTGTTTATATTTTATAACACTCATTAGTACTTTAAAGTCTTATTCTTGGGCAATCATATACATATTGAGAAAAAGTTACTTGTTTTTTTTTCATATACAAAATCTGTTCATTCCAACGTGTTTATATGTTAAGTACTTGTAATATTGATCTTTGACTTATTGACCTCGAAATCATAAGATTGTAACCTTTTCATCTGTTTGCGTTTTATTCCATTCTAGAGAGTGATACATGAAAACATTTGTGTTAGGACACATAGATGAACGACGTTCTGACGTTCAACGCGCTTGCAATATACTGTACTCCAGTAAACGCTTACTGATTTTGTATTGAAAGGGTACAAATGCAATGCTCATAGACATAAAAGAGTATGGTCTTGAGGAAACGATGCTAGTCCGTCGGAAAGGGACGATAAATGGCTGACCCGTGTCAAGAGAGAGCCACATCTCTTGCACGTTAAAGACACCCTTGTAGATTTCGAAAAAGAGTAGGCTAATGCCGCTACAAGGCATCACTCGCACCCGAAAAGTGGAAAGGGATTAATATAAGTTGCAAAACTTGTTTCCCAATCCACTATAAATAAATATGTTTAAAACTAAAACAAAAGAGGGGCGAAAGTTAAACACAACAGGCTCAAACCAACATAAATGTTATGTTATTATTATTGTCATAATGTAGAATTGTATATATTTCCGCAAGATATAACAAAGAGAATGCCAGTACTAGAACCTGTACCTTTACCAGAGTATGAAGGTGTCACTTATATTTCACTGAGAGCCTTCAGAGAGAAAGGCCCAGAACAAACAATAAAGGATGTCAAAGAATTCCAGTCAAGGGAAACAGATGTTATCATTTGTACTTACCTTAAAGCAGGTAGGACTCCGATACTTTCATTTGTCGGGATAAAGATAACCCTGGACATAACAGGTTTTTTGTCAAACTAAAAAGAGCATGTGTCACATCGACATTATCGTTATAAAGATTTTATACGCATAGATTAGTACGTCACAAAAATATATGACGTCTTCAACAAGTAGAACAAAGTTACAAAGACAATTAGTTACATTGAATGCTCTAAATCATGTCTGTTACAGTTTTAAATAAACTCCATTCAATGATTCAATATTATATTTAAAGAGAAACCACACTGACAACACGATGACTAAGAAAGAAAAAGAACAACAGACGAACAACAATTAACAAAACACAAGACTGGGCAACACGAACCACACCAACATCTGGGGTGTTCTCAGGTGCTCCGGAAGGATAAACAGATCCTTCTCCTATAAGCAAAATGGATTTAGGTCTCACCTCTCCATAAAAAATAATACAACATTGCAAAAAGTGTTAAATGTGTAATATAAATAGCCATTATGTCCAGACTTATGAAAAGAAAATTCTTCTATTATTCGGTTATGTATCAGTACATTTTTACAGTATTACACATGTAAATAAATTCATCATAAATACCAGGATTAAAATTTTATATTTACGCTAGACGCGTGTTTTGTCTTCAAAATACGTCTGCTTTTACACATTGCTGTTATCTACCTGTATGGGATCGTAGACTATGATAAGGATGAGATCTACTTAATAATACTTCAAAATTGTCAACACTATAATACAAAACTCCAAGGAAATTTAAAAAGGAGAAATTCTTAAAACCTGAAATATTAAACTGTGTTAAGCATATAACAACATCGGTCTTGAATTATATTGCAGGCGTTCATTGGCTGGATGAAATTATAACAATGTTAGTAAACAAAACTACAACCCTTGCATCTGGAACAAAAGGTCAAAGAACACTGGAGGGAATAACGGAGTTATCTGTCTTAGATTCACTTCCGTCACCTAGAATTTTAAACACTCATTTGTCGTTTAAGTATATCCCTACAAAACATGTGCAAAATAAAGGAAAAATTGTTCATATGATCAGAAATCCTAAAGACATATGCGTTTCTCTTTATCATCATGCTAAGCGAGATGTTGTGATGAACTACGATGTTCCATGGGAGACATATTTTGAGAATTGGATGTCTGGAAAAGGTAGGACCAGAATTTCTATCTGTATTTGTCTAATAAAAGTAATAACACTATTTTTAGTTAGATATTCCTCTTGTAAACGTGTTAACAAGTACCAAATTTAAGTGTTGATCTCGTCTGGTAATGATATGTTTTTTTTTTTTTTATCTTTCTAACGTTCTATATGTGATTGAAATCATTTTAAAATACATTTACACAACTAGATTAGGGTTTAATGCTTACAGTTAGTTATGAAACAGCAAAACAATGAATAGACAATAGTTGTGTCTTGTGTACTATTGTTTGTCTGTTTGTCTTTTACTCTTTTTACAATGGCGTTGTCCGTTTATTTTCAATCCATGAGTTTGAATGTCCCTCTGGTATCTATCGCCCCTCTCTTCAATATACATACAGTTTTGAAAATTAAGAAATTAATAATAGGGCTTGATAATAAGATGTGCAAAACATCTTTGTATAAAAAAAACCATCAAAGATACCAAACTTATACTTTCAGACGCGCATTTCGGCTATACATAAGATTGACCAAAGGCTTACGCATGAAACCATTTGAAAAGAAGCAGGAATATTTAATATAAAAACTATGAAAACCAATAATTCCCAAAGGTTATGTCAAATATTGTTAGACAATCTGTGTCTAGGTTACCATGTATTATTCTTGATAATGAAGTTTTTGTCCCAGACGGATAACCCTGGCCTCACAACTTTTTGGAACTTTTGGTACTCGGCGATCCTAAACTTTGATATTGTTATGGCTTTTAAACTTGTTCATCTCAGCATAGTTATGTGTGGACGTAGCGAGTGTCTGGCGTATAAATAACTCCTCTTATATTTAATGTGTTTCCCTCGGTTTTTGTTTGTTGCCCCGATTTTGTTTTTTGTCCATGGATTTATGAGTTTTGAACAGCGGTATACTACTGTTGCCTTTATGTATAAAAATATTGTTTAACCAGTTACTTTTTGATGGCTATTATTCGTTTGTTTCTCTGTCCTATATTTTCTCCCATTTATTTATTGTAGCCCTGTCGTGTAATGTTGTCATTTTAATGTTATAATTAATACTGCCATTAAAGCGGGAGGTTTGGCTTGCCACAAAACCAGGTTCAATCCACCATTTTCACTTGAAGTTTCGATGTTGTGTCGTAGTTCTCTTATATTCGATACGTTTCCATCAGTTTTAGTTTGTAAACCGGATTTTTTTTTCTTTTTCTATCGATTAATGAATTATGAACAGCGGTAAACTACTGTTGCTTTTATTCGAAACAATTAACTAAATCTTTTGTTATAGTTATTGACATATAGCTCGACAAAGCTTTACTAGATGAAATGATCACTTTTAGCATAAAAAGTATGAAGGATCCAATAAACAAACAGAACTATATTGTTCAAAAGAGAAAAACGAAATGATAAACAACAATCCACAAAACATTTTTTTTTTGAATTTCGAAAAAATATTAAACCACAAATATTGTGAGATAACCAAGGCAATTGAGAAAGGTAAATGATTCTTGCTCAACCAATATCACCGTCGTGTTGTTCCTTGTACAATCAATGGCACCTGTGATGTTGCATCTTGCTCCACAAATAGCATATTTTATGTTGCTCCTTGTTCACTTTATACCATCTGTCGTGTTGCTCAGAAGAATCAAATCCGATTTTTAGTCTCCGTTGGTAACATAACAAACTAGAAATAGCTCCTTTAAATGGTTGTAACGTAGATATTCCTCATTAATCATTAAAAATCACGAGTTAGATTAAGCTTTCCACACATTGTTGTATCGCTGTAATGCAGAGCATTGATTTTGCAATGCAATATTATTTTTTAAAAAAAGTGTCTTTAAATCAAAATTCAGCCATCTAGCCTATGTTGTGCTGATTCAGCATAAAATTAAACACCAACCAATCGATCCATCAACTTATTAAATGCTGAAATTTTATTAAACATCTGTTTAACTTGATTACTTACATATACACATTATTCAACTTGTACAACATTTAATATTTATACACTGTATTACGTTCTTCATAACTGTTAAAGTTTTCAACAGGACTTTTTCAATTATAAATAATGCATGATGGCTTATAACCCTAGGCCTGTGTTTAAAGATATTACACTACATGTATGATTAAATCTTTAAATTTGATTATTATTGTAGTATTTTATGGTTCGTGGTATGATTATGAATTAGGAATGGAGGAGGCTTCTGTACAATACCCAGGAATGATTTACACCTGTTATTATGAAGACTTTAAAAGGGTAAGTTAACATTTATATCAATAAAGGAATTTCTCGCTACATTGAAGACCTGTTGGTGACCTTCTGCTGTTGTGTTTTTTTATTTTGGTAGGGTTGTTGTCTCTTTGACACATTCCCCATTTCCATTCTCAATTTTACTTATATATAAATTACAAAATATTTCTATCTTTTGACGAATCGATTTTATTAATTTTATCTTCTAAACCAAATGTTACAGATTTGTTGGAATTCAATGATAAAAACAAATTGTCAATATGGATACGCCGCTATCAGCGTTTTTTATGTTCAGATTAGATTGTATTTACATAGAATGAATAAGCTATCTATGCATTTTAGGAACCTGAAACCCAAATACGAAAACTTGCAGATTTCCTTGAAATAGCTGTTTCGGACCAGATATTGGAAAACATCAAAGAAGCAGTTTGAAAATATGCAGAGCAAAAAAACTGATCACACCAAGTTCGTCAACATGAAAGAAGAGAAAGGATTCATTTATAGGAAAGGTAATCTTCAAATCTATATATACCAAAAAAAGTAGAGCAACGAGAAACACAACAAATGATATCCAATGCACTGCTGTAACAGATTCTTGACATCCACAATGTATGATAGATGCAAAAAAAAATGCAGTAAATGTATGTATAATGCGTTCGTAAATTGGAGGATTGTTGAAACCCTTATAACTTCCTGTTTGGTGCAAACCAAGGCTCCTTACTCTGACCAATAACGGTTTACTTTTTGTACAAATTGTAACTTTGATTTAGATTTGTCGCATTTGCATTCATACCTAGTCTTCCTATACGTATATGTTTAAATTCAAAGCAAAACATAAATCCTTAATGACAGTCATTGCTACATACAAAAAATACAATTTGAAAATTAAGTTAAGCGATACATGTTGATTTGACAGAATATAATAAACCGTATAGTATTAATTTTTCACAGGAATCTAAGCCTTCAAACGTTAATGGAATGAGGAATACGTTCAATAAGGAACACCAACACAATGTCCGTTCTGATTACAGTTTAGTACATGTATCTGTCCTTTGGATGAAAAAATATATCAGAAGACTAAACTGTTAATGATTGGTTGATTGTTGATTGCTTAACGTTGCAATAGCATACATTAGCTATGCCACCAAGAGGAAGAACAATCATCGTAAAAATAAAGGAAACAGTAGTATACCGCTGTTCAAAAGTCATAAATTGATTGAGAGAATACAAAAAAACAAAAAAATTGAGGGAAACATATATATATATATGTGAATTATAAGAGGAAAAACAACGAAATAACTAAAGTGCAACAAAAAACAAACAACAATACAACATACATTGAAACGAACTTTTAGATAAAAACTGCTCGTTTTATTTATGATATTTTAAAGAAAAAAATCTTTCAGAGCAACATTTGTATCTTTTGAATAACTTTGTTATTCTTTTTATTACCAGGAGACATAGGAGACTGGAAAACTCATTTTACCGTAAACCAGAATATCAGATTCGATTCACAATTCAACGAACGGATGAAGAATAGCAAATACACTATAACTTTTGAATAAAAAGTTGTTTGTAGAAACAATACAAATTGAATTGAATGAATTCTGATAGATGTGTTCATTTATTGTATTGGTAACTATTATTTATTCTAAATATATTATCATTACACAAGCATTGAGTCATAAATACTAAATAAAAAAAAAAAATATTTTGCAATATATGGAAAGCTTGATGCTAAACAATCAACATGAATGTAAAAAGAGTACACCAACAATAAATGCATAGCCTGTATGTGTAGGCCCACGTTTACTGTTTTTATATATAAAATGCGATATGTCTGCAATATTTCGAAAGATCTAATGGATTTCTTAAAACATTATTCAATATATAATTTAAAAATTAAAGAAATTAGCAACATTATATACGAAAACATTTTACGATACAGTTAGATATAAAAAGGAAGTTATCCAATTAGGCTACAATTTCATGTTTCACTGGCTCTTGACAGATTTATTGTAATGAAATAGAGCTAAGCTTCAATTGAAGGCTCTGAATTGCTGTTTGCAGTAATTTGATTTGAACTTAGCAATGAAAATGTCTAATTTATCGTCATTACGTGAATGTAAAAACTATCAGTGCTGAAATCAAATGCTGACTTAAGATTTTATAATTGACTTTCCTCGTCTCAAATAGATAATAGAAGAAAATAGATTTTGTTAGAAATTCAAGTGGAAAATGTCATTACACTGTTAAATGGAATAAATCTTTACAAATAAACCATTCTGATGGAACATTATTTTTGTTTACGAAGATTTAAACAAAGATACAACTGTTAGGAGGTTTGTTATTGTATTAGATATCTGTATATAGAACGTCTTGCAGTGGTGGTCAGTTGGAGTCTTGTTATTGTAGTAGATATCTGTATATAGAATGTCTTGTGGTGGTGGTGGTGCTGGTCAGGTATCTATATAGAACGTCCTGAAGTGGTAGTGAGTCGGAGTTTTGTTATTGTATTGGATATCTGTATATAGAACGACTTGTAGTGGTGGTCAGTTGGAGTTTTGTTATTGTATTGGATATCTGTATATAGAACGTCTTGTAGTGGTGGTCAGTTGGAGTCTTGTTATTGTATTGGATATCTGTATATAGAACGTCTTGTAGTGGTGGTCAGTTGGAGTTTTGTTATTGTATTGGATATCTGTATATAGAACGACTTGTAGTGGTGGTCAGTTGGAGTCTTGTTATTGTAGTAGATATCTGTATATAGAATGTCTTGTGGTGGTGGTGGTGCTGGTCAGGTATCTATATAGAACGTCCTGAAGTGGTAGTTAGTTGGAGTTTTGTTATTGTATTGGATATCTGTATAAAGAACGTCTTGTAGTGGTGGTGGTGGTCAGTTGGAGTTTGAACGTTTGTTTCTGTTGAAAGTGATATTTTCGAATGGAAAAAAAATAGTAATTAGAGGCGAAGGGTACCAATGAGACACCAAACCTTATAAGTCGATAAAAAACTAAAAACGCCCTGGCTAAAACCGAAAAACGATGAAAAAAAAGAATTAACCAATCATCAAACACTAATTAATTATTATCATCAAAATAATAATAGGGATGATATTTCAGATAATGATAATAGCAATATAATCTGTCTAAAATACAATTGAGAATGAAAATGGAGAATGCGGCAAAGAGACAACAACCCGACCAAAGAGCAATCAACATCCGAAGGCAACTAATGGGTCTGCAATACAGCGAGGAATCTGTTGTTGAATATGAATAAAAGTAATGAAGGCACTATATGTGGCACCAGTGGAGCAAATATTGTCGAAAATCCCTTTATGCATAGATTAAGCATAGTTTTCTATGGTGTTTTAGTATCTGAATCTAAATTGTTCTGTGAAGTGATTTGTGAATCGTTGTTTGTATATTCCACTTTTTTTTGGTTCGTTATGTTGTCAGAATTTGTTATTATTGCCGATGATTTTTACTACCCCTTGCTTTCTTGTCCAAACCTGAATTGGTTTCAATCTCATGAACCAGGTTAAAATAATTCTGTTCAAGACTGTAAAATATTTTAAATGAGTTACATAGTTGCTTTTTGAAGGGAAAATAGTTATATTGTACACATATTCACATACAACATTGGAAATTGTTTCTGTTATAGTTAGAATAAAACAATAATGATATTGCAGAATACTTTATATAATATCTACACATTGCTGTTGATATCTATCAAGAATAAATGAGAAGTATAACACTCCAGTACATCGCATTTAGTAATACACTAGAGATCTTGACACTGTTAATAATATTCGATGTCAAGAATAAATTGATTAAGTTTTGAGATTTATCAGAGCACCTCATTAAACATTTACCGTTTCTTAGATGTCTAAATGTCATTAAAGTTTAGAAACATTTCATATTGAATTTACTTGCTATTCAATTTAGTTTTGGGATGTATATGATATATGGTGCTAAAAAAGCATTAAGACAAATGGTTAAATCTCAGAAATGAATTAAGGAAAGCAAAATATAACACATCTTTAATGAGTCAGATGATTACAATAAAACAAATTACATAGACATGTAAAACAACTCAAAACATAATAAAAGAACAAACTGTTTATGAATTGAATATTTCTTTACAATGGACAATGTTTATGACTAATAATTCATTGAAGCCCATCGTTGTATGATGTAAAATTTAGCGCAACTTAACGATTTCAATGAGGATGAATGTCAGGTATCAACGTACCTTGTTAAATATATATATAACTTCTGATCATAACCAAGTTTTATATCTTTATCGATACTTGACAAAATTTGATTAAAATAAAGCTTTTAAAAGTTCGACTAGCTACTCTGAATGGAGAAATATACTTCAATAAAGTGTTTATGACAGAGATATAATCAGAATAACATTCTAAACATCGTTTTCCAGGGAAGAATATAATGTTTATACTGAAAATAGACACATCTTATATCTATGGTTTCCTTTTATTTGACAAAGTTCACAAATATGCACAGCTAAAAGTTTAAGGTCAGTGGAAAAATTGTTTTCTAAAGAAAATCTTTCCGAACAATTATAACATGAGCATTTCTTTTGTGGCACGTGTTTCGAGTTCACAACATCAACTGTTACAACCAATTATTAAGATAAAACTGGAAAATAATTTGAGCTACTTTTTGTGTTTCTTTGGTTCTTTTAACGTGACTCTGTAGTTTTAAAGATCCCGTCAGTATGATATTGTTCTATTTTATGTCATTATGATATATTTCTATTATGAATTAGAAAATACGTTGAACCACAAACGTTATAATTATTCAATCGCGTAGTGGAATTACCGATTTGTGGATTCTTATAAATTCTATAGAACTTTTGTAATATTTTAAATTTCGGTCAAATTCTGAAATTAATTCTTACATACTTTTTAACCCTGTATGCTAGCATTGTCCATGTAAAATTTATAAAATTATTTGTAAAACTTTAAATGACAAAAATATGTGTCTTATAAATTTTCTGACGTCAGGCACGCAAAACAATGCATGTGTTTTGAATTTGATAGATGCTTTTGTGTTCTGTTAAATTGTTTCTTTTAAAATTATAACACGAAGATGACTGCTGTACCCATATTTTGAATAGATTATGTATTATGTATGTTTAGTTCATGCATCATTGTAAATAAAACGGTATTCGATGAGACTGTCGCACAAAGTGAGAGGTTTAGGGCTATAAAACCAGGTTTAATCCACCATTTTCTACATTTGAAAATACCTGTTCAAAGTCAGGAATATGACAGTTCTTATTCATTCGTTTTTTATGCGTTTTGTTATTTGATTTTGCCATGTGATTATGGACTTTTCGATTGAATTTTCCTCTGAGTTCAGTATTTTTGTGATTTTACTGTTTCCTTTTCAACTTTTGAAGGTGAAATATAAATTTATAAATGCAAATAATAATACATATATCAAGATGATTTCGTTAATAATTGGAATAAAACAATAATGGTATTGCCAAATACTTCATATAATATTTACACATTGGTCTTTATATCTATCAATACCAAATAAAAAGTATTACAATCCAGTACATCGCATTCAACCCACCACTTTTATTCCCCTTTAGAAGTGTCCTGTACCAAGTCAGGAATATGGTCATTGTTATAATATTGTTCGTTTCTCTTTGTGTTGCATTTTAACGTTGAGTCGTTTGTGTTTTCTCTTATTTTTGAGATATTGAGATAAGACGTGGCACGGTACCAGTCTATCCCAAATTCATGTATTTGGTTTTCATGTTACATTTGTTTTTCTCGTGGTGTTTTGTCTGATGATTGGTTTGTTTCTATGTGTGTTGCGTTTCGGTGTTGTGTCGTTGTTCTCCTCTTATATTTAATGCGTTTCGCTCGGTTTTGGTTTGTTACCCCGATTTTGTTTTTTGTCCATGGATTTATGAGTTTTGAACAGCGGTATACTACTGTTGCCTTTATTATTCAGTAGTACACGAGAAATCTTGACACTGTAAATAATATCCGATGTCCTCCGAAATATCACTGCTGAACCCATACATCTCTCTCTCTTATATTTTCAAGAATGCACTGATTGCGGTTGGAGATTTAACAGTGCACCTCATCATACATTTACCGTTTCTAAGATGTCTAAGACAGTGTATATAAAGTGCGAATCCAGCTAGTTCATTTTTACTGTTATATGCGGGTATGTCTATTGTAGAATAAAGGATCATGGGAAATCTGTATTTGTTTACGTTTTGAAAATATCAAGTTAAGTGATTTGAAGGAAAGTTTTAACATATTTTCATTGTGATATGTCTTTATAATATACAAACATAGCATTAAAGTTCAAATAAGTGTTATAAAAACATCATAATATAGCATATCGATTATTGAAAGCGATCCATTTTAACTATAGATGCGATGAATTATCACTGTTAGTGCAGTCATTATTACTGTAGAATTTTCAAAGATGCGAGGAATTTTTATTGTAGAATTATGTGATAAATGCACTTGCAACAAATGAAAAAACTTAGTTGATGAATTAAGGATTTATGATACATGTATTTTCAAATTGAAATACAAACTCCTCATTCATTCTTCATCAAATATATAGCTTTTCAAACTTGTAACAAAAGCGATTCTCAAAATGAAAAATTCTAGATCCGCGAATGGATACTACCGCAGAGGTAAAACCATATACATTTGGGTTATTGTGCACGAAATGCATGCTACAATTAATTTTTGTTGATTTTAGACCCTTTGGAACTCTATGTGGGCTATTTCAGCAAATAGGCAAAAAATCCCCAAACTAGATACACGGTTAGATTCAGCATGTCAACGAATCCCAAATATCTATATTAAAGGACTTTTGTCTATAAATTTTGACCCCACAAAATTGAAAAAGGGACCAAAAATATAAAAAAATGCCTGCATCGGATACATTTGTTATTGAAGGCATGACTGTAACAATAGGATGAATATACAAAAATATCTTATTCTGGGGTCTCATTGGGGGGGGGGGGGGGTTCTGATCCCGAATCCTGCTTTCTGTTTTGGCAGATTCACGTATTCCGCTTATTGTTTTGTCAGATTCCCGTATCCCGCTTATACTATGCAGTTCTCATTTTTTTGTAATTATCCGTGTCCCGCTAGACTTCATTTCTCGTTTTTCACGACACAATCATTTGACTTTCACCTGTCACGCTTGCAAAAAATCGGCAATACGGCGTCACGCTTATACTCAAATGAGACCCACTATTTTACTCTATTCTGACTCATATTAAGCCCATTATAAATATATTAAGAGCCAGTCTGCCATAAAACCATGCAAAATCTCAAATTTCGTCCAAATTGGTAGTAATAACTTTGCAACATTTTATATATTTCCAAAATCTTTGGGTATTTAGGAGTTAAGATAAAAAAAAAATGTTTTGGTTAATTCACATGATTTCCCATTTAACAGCCTTATTTGCATATTTGTGAATTATAAAAAAAATAATGCCAAAAATCACCAAAATTTAGGTACTTTTTAAAGGTCTGAATAATTGATATATCTCTTAAATATAGCATTATCTTGTTATATTTTGCAAAGAACATTATAAAAAAAAAAGCAAAAATGCTTTTTGACATACTTTTTACCTTTTGGCAGGTTGCCAGAGAGATTCGTGCAACAGATGTATTAGATAACTTGCATGTAGTACATGTACTCAGTAGGTGTTTTCTCTCAAGATCATATTTATTTTTTTTAACTTTTAGGATTTTTTTAAAGGTGCATATCAGTTCTAAAACAAATAAAAAATTTTAGCCTGGCAAATAACGGGAAGTTAGTAAAAAATGCCTCCAAATATCTATAAAATGCACTATTGAAATAGTTTTTGGACCTCAACATTTTAACTAAAACTGATCAAAGTAGACTTATATTTCGGACAATAACTTTAGTTTAAGTGTATAGATCTTTATGATTTTTTATCAGAAGGTTCAATACCACAAAAGTAAGCTTTGTAACGATTTTTGGGATGATGGTCCCTACCGTTTAGGAATTAAGGGCCCAAAAGGGGCCCAAAACAAGCATTTTGTAGTTTAAGGATAATAACTTGTGTATAAGTATTTCAATTGCTCTGATATTGTATGATAATGTTTAAAACCACAAAAAGAAGGTTTGGATTTCTTTAAATGGGTCATGGAATCAAAGTTCGGAATAAAGGGCCAAAAAGGGGCCCAAAACAAGCATTTTTCTTATTTCAAGACGATAACTTGTGTGTAATTGTATGGATCTCTTTCAAACTGTACCACAATGCTCCATATAACAAAGGGGGGCTGGGATTTAGTTTTGGATTAATTGCCCAAAATATGTAGGAATAAGGGGCCAAAAAAGGGCCGAAAAGAAGCTCATTTCTAGTTTCCAAACAATAACTTGGGTTTAAGTACATGTATATAGATCTCTCTGTAATTGTACTACAAGGTTCTATACTAAAAAGGAAAGTATGGGATTGTTTTAAGGGTTAATGCTGAAATTAGGGTTTCAATAAGTTTGGGGGGGGGGGAATTTGTTAAAAAAAAAAAGGGATTTCTTTTTTTTTCTTTCTTTTTTTTAAATTTCAAATTTTTAAAATTTTCAAGAAGAATAAAATTGAGAATGGAAATGGGGAATGTGTCAAAGAGACAACAACCCGACCAAAATAAAAAAAAACACAACAGCAGAAGGTCACCAACAGGTCTTCAATGTAGCGAGAAATTCCCGCGTCCTTCAGCTGGCCCCTAAACAAATATATACTAGTTCAGTGATAATGAACGCCATACTAATTTCCAAATTGTACACAAGAAACTAAAATTTAAATAATACAAGACTAACAAAGGCCAGAGGCTCCTGACTTGGGACAGGCGCAAAAATGCGTGGATTTTTTTTTATCCCTTTTTATCCCGTCTCGTTTAGTGTTTGAGCCATATATAGATGTCGTATGTGACAATGAGACAACTCTCCATCCGAGTCACAATTTATAAAAGTAGACTATTATACGTCAAAATACGGTCTTCAACATGGAGTCTTGGCTCACACCGAACAGCAAGTTATAAAGAGCTCCAGTGTAAAACCTTTTAAACGGGAAAACAAAGGTTCAATCTATATCAAAATGTACGTAATTAGTGAAGTGTCATAGAAATGGATAAACAAAAATAAGGATAAAGATCCCTTTACGCTTTATAAGAAACTAAATGGAATACATTTGAAATAAATTTTATTTCTATTGAATTTATTAGAGTGTTTTAAAATCAAACTTTCCTCCGTAAGTTAAATTTTATCGAATCTTTTGCTCTTACTTTATCTATTGTTTGAGCAAGTCGGCTAAATTAAGGCTTTACAGCTAATTTCCTAATGCATGTAAAGCAAAACTTTGGTTGGCTTGCTTGCTTTGTTTGTTTGTTTAATTGTTTATACAAACTTTGTAAATAAGATTGACATTTTTAAATAATATGAGTAGGCATAGTTTAACCTGTATTTTTAATATTTGAATTAAATTGGGTGTTATCATAATGATTATCCAATAAAAGAAAAGCAAGCAAGTCAACTAAAGTCTTGCTCTACATGCTTAAAGAAATGAGCTGTAATAGATAAAAAAAAAAATTATACAGTGAAAATGCACCGCATATACAATACTAATGATTCGCTCCACAGTGAAAATGAAAGAATAGTATCAGTATTCGACAGTAAACATGACTAGCATTACGAAATCATCATAGTGGAATTTAGTTAAATATGAAGAAACTGAATGACAAAACATATTCTACGTTCTACAACTTTATTAATTGTATTAAAATGAATATTTTTACTGCAACAACATCTGACCTGTTAGTTATAAAGCACCTGCACGATCTGTTCGTGAAATGTCCTAAATATTCACCTATTTTGGTATATATTTCACATCTGGATGGCTTTAGGCGCGATAAAACCCCGCTCGCATCTCTTACTTTGTTTTATTAGTATTATGTATTTCTGAACATATACATTTTAACTCATTTTCTTCATTTTCTTCAAAAATTAAAAAAAGTTCGTCTGTTTATTTATCATTCTACATTAGAAATTTATTGCATATAAAGTAAAAATGATATTTTAGGATCCGCACTTTACATACACTGTAAGATGTCATTAAAGTTTAGAAACATTTTTATATTGAATTTAGTTTTTATTCAATTTAGTTTGAGAATGTATATGATAAATGGTGCTAAAAAAGCATTAGGACAATTATTGAAATCTCAGAAATGAATTACGGAAGGAAAACTATAACACATTTGTAATAAATTGTGTGTCATACGAAAACAATAAACAACAAATACAAAAGACATGTAAAACAACTAAACATTACCAAAGAAAAAAAATTCTTTAAATTGAATATACCAACATCAGAAAAAGCCGGTAACAAGTCAGGAATATGACAGTACGTTTGATATGTTTAAGGTTTTTATGCCATTTGACAACTGACTTTCCGTTTTGAATTTTCTTTGGAGTTCCTTATTTTGTTATTTTACTTTATCCACTGTACAATGTTTATATTTCATAATTCATTAAAGCTAATCATTGTATGATGTAATAATTAGCATAACTTAAAGATGTACACCTCAGAGGAGCCTAAATTTTCTACGATAAAACCCCAATTTTGAGTATTTTTTCCATTCTTTATAATTGTTTACCTATTTTTGGGGCTATTAGTGTGAAAAATCACAGTTCCACAATTAAACATTTTTTCATACTTTAAATGAAGATGAAGTGGACAAATCTGAATAAATGTAGCTTAAAAAAAACTATAGGTACAATGTAGGTGTAAATATAAGAAAAGTTTTATCATATTTTGATGCTTTTTTTTGTCAAATTTACCATGCTGTCAATTTTGTAAATAGTGAGTTTTCTTAGTTTTAAGAACGAAATGCATATTATTTCATTTTTTTTGTTATAACTAAATGAAAAATTACAAACATGAAAAGACAAAAATGATATGGAATACTTGTAAAATCGTTTTTTTTTCCCTCACCCATTTTCTCAAAATTTTGGCTAAAAAAACTTGATTGATTGGTCGTAAAATTTGAAACTAGATTACTCAAAAACCATTCACTGTAAATACACAATTTTTTCAAAGACTTATGTTTGATTAAAAAAAGTAATAAAAGAATTGAAAATTGATTATAATATTTTAAAAATTTATTGATATCTTGCAATTGCATCAAATGTTTTGGAAACAATTCCAGAACCAGATTCCAACGAGACTGAAACGTCAGAGGAATACATCCCTAACGATTTCAATGAGGATATTATGTCAGGCATCAACGTACCCTGTTAAATATAATTTCTGATCATAACCAAGTTTTATATCTGTATCGATACTTGACGAAATTTGATTGGAATAAAGCTGTTAACAGTTCAATGGGATACTCTGAATGGAGATATATACCATACTACTTCAATAAAGTGTTTATGACAGAGATATAATCAGAATAACATTCTAAACATCGCTCCCCAGAGAAGAATATAATGTTTGTACTGAATATAGACACATCTTCTTATATCTATGGCTTCCTTTTATGTGAAAAAGTGCGTAAGTATGCATGCACAGCTGGAAGTTGAAGGTCAGTGAAAAATGATTTTGTAAAGAAAACACTATCAGAAAAATTGTTACAGGATCATGCCAATAGCAGCACGTGCTTCGAATTCACAACATCAATTCTTACAAAGACATATAAAAACGAAAATCATGGTCATCATACTTAGCTATTCGTAAACAAAGGTAGTCGAAAAAACAGCATTAAGATAAACTGTATATGTCCTGTTCAAATCTTCACCTTCGGCGTAAGAAAGCTTCCGAATGAGTAAAAGTGCATAGTATTCCATATATATGAATATGCCTTTGTTACAGATGTGTTTACAATCTTAGTAGATTATATATGAATCATTAAAAGGTAGTTCCATATTAAATTTCGTAATACATAATCTTAGTCCTTTAAATATCAAACACTATAGACACCAAAGTACACAACGAATTTTAAAATGACAAATGCGCTCAAGAATGCTGACATGCACATACATAATAATAGTTCATCTTTGTACTATTCATATTTTATTTCAAATCAGCGACACAAAGGGTGACCCTACCAATATAATATGTCGCTAGATTTTGGACAGAATTTGTGGGAGAAATCCGTTTGCGCCAAAAAATGCGTCCTTTTGCCACATTCCTTTGTTTCTCAAATGCCACGTTTGCGCCACTTGCCTTAAAATCACAAAGTATCATTTGCGCCAAAAATAAAATATACGATTGCGCCAATTAATTTAATTTGAACTTTGAAGATACTCATTTAAGAATCATACATCAGTTCCTTATATTTATAAGAATGTTTTGAGCAAATTTATTGATTTGTATCTAAGAATGTAAAAACTACGGAGTTTTAAGACAAAATTCGTTTCCGAATATTGTGACTTTGTATAGAAATTTAAACCGAGAATTTATGTTTGGTGTCATGAAATTGATTTCATGCATTTGACTAGTATGAGAAAAGAAAACAGAAAAAGTTAATCAAATTTAACGGTGACTAAAAATCCAATCAAACTAAAAACAAAGGGGAGAATAAACTTAATTGAATTGTTTTAACCAGGAAATAGATGTTGTTCAGCTGGCACAGCATGGATATTAAATCAACGAGAATACTAGCTCAACTAGAAATATTAAATAACAATTATGATAGTTGATAGTGAAAAGAATTACACAAGTTCATTCTAAATAAACATGCATGAAAAGTATTTGAGAAATTCAATAAAAGTCCATTAACTGTCAAATTTGTGTTCACAGTTTTGACATAAATTCTGTATTTGATTTGAAATAATATATAAAGTTTAAACAAATTACAATGACTCCACACAAACAAACAAAATTAATAAGTAATGCGTGGAATCTTTATAATGTATCAGCGTTTCACTGAACGACATCTACTAAACCTTTGAGATGACTCCAAAGACTGACGACAGCCAAATCAACATATACAAATGTAATTATAAATAAAGAAACGAAGACGGACAACCGTATGTTGAACTGAATTGTAAAAAATGTATATATTTGTTTTACCTGTATACATATACATGTAAAAATGATGTGTGCTGGCTAAATCGGTCAAAGAAATTATCTGTGCCTCATTAAATTCTCCCTTGTTAATATTCAGTTCTTTTTCATTTATAGCAGGCTTAGGAAAATTAAAATGAGCGTAAATTTGGTATTCAAATGATTCTGATTGATTGACCTGCAAATCAATTAAACATCCGTGATGTCTTTGGGCTTTTTACGACAAAGTTTAAACAATTTATCTACAAATAGCAAAAATAAAACTTACAAAAGATTCTCAGTCTTTTATCGCCACAAACCAAATCGACACATTTTTTCACCGACTCGCCCCACGTCGTAATATAGGCTTATTTATATTATAAATAAACTCAGCATAGATACCAGGACTAAATTTTGTATATACGGCGTTTCGTCTACAAAAGACTCATCAGTGACGCTCGAATCCAAAAAAGTTAAAAGGCCAAATAAATACGAAGTTGAGGAGCATTGAGGACCAACATTCCTTAAAAAAACATACAGCTAAGGTAATCTATGCCTGAGGTAGAAAAGTCTTAGTATTTAAACAAATTCAAAAAAATCTAATAAACCACCATAAATGATTTCACATTATTTTCTAATCCATAAACAATACATCTTAAAATGAAAAAAAACACCGTACATTGAAGTAAAACTAATGATGAACAAATGTTCAGTAAAAATTACAGAATGTTTTATAACTCTCAACAAAATGAATTAATATTTGCATGCTGATATCCATTAATGTAGTGCTATATTTGTAAGCCGGTACATTTCCTTTAAAACGTTAGATTGTAATGCATTGAAGACATTGATGAACCTTTATAACGAGTCTTGCAAGAGTTGTTTATGTGTGAAATAAATGAAATATCAATTGTACAGACAAAGACAACTTTGGTCTGATAATAAAATCGTTGTTTGCCAAGCAATGATTACCACTATTCCCAGAGGACGTTATATTTGGGTATACAAATTCAATATCCTAGCTAGTTAATGATGTCATTAAATCTCGGAATAAAAGATCTTGCTGTTCATATATATAGTCTTTCTTATCGAATTGTTATATGAATTTCATTGTCATCCATAACCTTACTCAAAAAGGTAAAATCACAAAAATACTGAACTCAGAGGAAAATTCAATCCGAAAGTTCATAATCACATGGCAAAATCAAGTAACAAAACACATAAAAAACGAATGGACGAAGAACTGTCATATTCCTGACTTGGTACAGGCATTTTCAAATGTAGAAAATGGTGGATAAAACCTTGTGTTATAGCGGTAAACCTCTCACGTTGATGACAGTCTCATCAAAGTTCGTTATATTCACATTGATGCGTGCACTAAACAGACATAATAAATATAGAATAGTCAACCTTTTGTCAAAAGATATAAATGCTATATGGATTTGCAAATCTATTAAAAATATATTTCTTTGAGCAAGGTTTGGGTGCAAATGATTTTGTTAAAAACGAGATTAACTTATTATAAGGTTTGACCTTTTCTCTCTTATTTTCGAATTTGCAAACCACTGAAATTTCACGTCAGACTTTAGATTTCAGATATTCAAAGGAAACACAATTTTGTTTGAAAAAAAAGAAAAGTAACATAAAATGTGTGGAGATACCTCATTTTAAAGAATTTAAGGAAAGTTAAAATAAAAAATTCCCTTATTCATGTTATTTGCCTGAGTCGATGTGATTTTAATATATCTAATTCATTTTTAACTTTCTTATATACGTATCGTTACAAAAACCTTGACCTTTTGTAAATTTTTTCATATTTATGAAGTATGGCCTATTCCAGACCATCCCATTAATATAAGACTTGCTTGAGGTAGTTTGTATATACTTGTATATATATATATATATATAACCTCATACATTGTATATCAGATAACATATGGATATATAGAGGAAATACTATAATTCTAGACTTGATAACACTGCATGCAATGTGTCCAACGACCAACACTATTTAACCAATTAAATTATAATATAACATTATTGCTGTCGCTGGTCAAATAAGTCTTTCCTCGTATGTTTTATCTAGGTTTATAACATATTTGACGGTTTTCTTGTTATTAAGATGATTACACAATGTTGAATGCTGTACCCCGATATTTGACATGTTTACCTATTATGTCTGTCTTTTTTTTTTGTCCACACATCGTTATCAATATAATGGAATTTCATACATGTAGCTATAAATAACGGCAACAGTAGTAAAGCGGTGCCCAAAAGTCATAAATCGATTTAGAAAATCCAAACCCGGGTTACAAACAAACAAAAGAGGGAAACACATCAAATATAAGAGGAAAACAAAGAACCAACAGTAACAACGAAGTTCAACAAAACAAACGCCAACACACATAAAAACAAACTATTTGCTGTCCGTCATATTCCAGACTTGGAACAGGACATATTTTGAGAGAATAAAATGTAGGTTGAACCTGGTTTAATTGCATGCCAAAACCTCCTGCTTTATGACAATATAAAAACACTACATTACAGCAATATATCACAATCAATCGCAAAAACATTCATAACAGAGAAAAACACACACAAATAATGTAACAGTCGACAAAGCATGAAAACCCCGAACAACAACAGATATATTCTATCAACGATAAACACAAATGATAAGAATATCAAAAACAGTCAGCTTACGTAACTAACATGCAATAATTTTTTACAATGACTTAACAAATACTTCATCCAAACAATTTTCCTGACAGTGATGTTATGGGAAGGAAGTTTTATAATTATTTGGACTACAAACGATAAGACATACATGTAACAGGTCATAAAACATGGTTTAATCCATCATTTTCTTCATAAGAAAGTACTCAAAACACGTGAGGAATATGACAGTTGTTATTCAATCGTTTGATGTGATTTGGCTCTTAATTTTGCAATTTAAATAGGGACTTTCCGTTTTTAATTTTCCCCGGCGTTTTTTGTTTTTGTTATTGTGACTAGTTTTTACACAGAACATGATGTATGATAGCTTTTAAATGTTAATATAATACCTTGCAGATCAAATCACTGTTCAGCAATAAGGGAAAATAATGACAAAAAAATAACTCTCATCAAAATCGCTGATTACCTTGGAGTTTTTGAAACATAATGACATGCACGTGATTACCTTATAGATGCAGACAAGTATTCCTTTTGTTGTATACAGTACATATTCAATGTCACACCGAACTATAACATTGATTGGAACTGGTTCCCTCTTCATTTTCAGTGCATCCATTGAAGTATTAGATCTGCATTTAAACTCCTGCATTTGATTTAATAACCTCATCTCATATTGCTAATGGGATTTGTCCAATCAAATGTGACTAAAAATCTTTTGAGAATTATAATTATGAAATCAAATGTCTTCATGGTTTTGATCATATTAAATAGATTTTCATTTACATCAAAGTACAATCAATTATATCAAACCCATGGCTTTACAATATTGTAATGTTAAATAGTATTTGAAGCTTTAATGTCCTTTTTAGTTGTTGTTTTTATTCATATTCTTTTTATCTTATCTGAAAGAACCCTGAGAAATCTAATACATGTACACAGACTTACATTTGTAATCTGTTATATAACTATTACTATTGAATTTTTCCATAAAGTAAAAATATTGAAATCGCTACATATTTTTATAGTAATGGTAATAACTCATTATTTATCAGGATCACACATACATTCAACCTAGGAATTTATTCAAACGCCTACTTTTAAACATAGAGATTAGGAAAAAGCTCTTCGAACAATCATCATAGACACAACTTGGTTTCTAGATCATATGTAGATCCGACTAGTTTTATAACTCGCCAAAACTAATACGTTGTAGCTTCTACACAAATATACACGTATTTCATGGTAAGCAGTCTTGATATCAAAGAACATTGAAATAAAATAAATTGCAATAACTAATGACTGGGGTTTCTCTTTTGCTCGAGGTTTCTGGAAACCCGTGAACTTCCCTTGTAAGTTTCTCACAGACGAACAGTCAAAGACTGAAATATATCTTTAAAACAGGATGCATGCAATTTTATTTTATCTGTTCAGTTGTTAATTTAGAATATTCGTCAAAAATATTGAGCTTCAAAAATATTAATTTAAAGCAAACTGAAGATGCCACAATGTAATCGTCTCAATTCAAAGTGTGTTGACGGAAATACAAAATTAAAACAACGCACGGTGTCTTAGTTAACTTTCTGGATTTACCTTCATCCGGAACACTCGAACCTCGAGGAAGTGAAAGCCAAGGATGTGTAAGAATCAAAAGATTTGAAGAATTATATGACATAAACGCAACAGACAGGTCAACTTCGCAGGATGGAGTTATGGTTATATTTGAATAAGTTTCTCGAGTCTAGTATCTATTGCTATCTAACTCGATTATAAATGTTTTTTGTCTGTATAGTTATCAAAGGTACCAGGATTATAATTTAGTATGCCAGTCGCGCGTTTCGTCTTCATAAGACTCATCAGTGACGCTCATATCAAAATATTTATAAAGCCAAACAATTACAAAATTGAAGAGCATTGAGGATCCCAATTTCCAAAAAATTGTGCCAAATACATCTAAGGTAATCTATGCCTGGGAAAAGAAAATCATTAGTATTTCGAAAAATTCAAAGTTTTGTATACAGGAAATTTTATAAAAATGACCACATTATTGGAACGTCCACCAGCAGTGGCATCGACCCAGTGGTGTAAATAGTTACCCACCATTTACATGAATTGTATTAATGACCACGCAGAGACAATAAATCGTCCAACAGTGAGGTCGTTTAAAGGTATTTAAAGTACTCATTTTAAATATGGAAAACAAATGTGCTGATCAATGTCAAGCAGCAATTAAGAAAATTAAACAGGAATATTTGTACCACTGCTAAACTATTACATTAAATAATTAAATGTTTGACTGTCAAACGGAACATTGGCTATATCGATTCATACTTACTTAACTGACGTAATGACAGACTAGACATGCAGAATATATAATGAAGATGTTACTGAATTTAAATTACAAGTTTCACGGTAACATTGCTAAAAGGTAATTGTATGAACAGTTAAAAGTGACATTCAGTTAGCATTAGTTAAGTCTAACTACAGTATGTAAAAACCAAAAGTAAAATAATTTAACCTTACAACTGACACCTCATAACAATATGTCAAATCCGTATTTCTGATTATGTTCATTTATTTTGTTGAGGTACATGTATTCCTAAGGTGCATGTATTTCTGGTTAGGTACTACATGTTTTTCTGGTTAGGTACTACATATTTTTCTGATAAGGTACATGTATTTTGATTAGGTACATGTATTTTTATTAGGTGCATGTCTTTTTGGTTATGTAAATGCTGTTCTGACTAGGTACATGTATTTCTAGTTAGGTACAGAAAGTATTGATAAGTTACTTGTTTTTCGCATGTTAGCTGTGCATCCGTTCTCGCAACCTTTGTAGTTTGTGGGATTCCCTTAAGTTTTATTTCATGGTTACGTTGTTTTTTTTCTCTTCTATGTAATTTTTCAAGAAATAACATAGATAAATTACTGCTGCCCTAATTTATAAGATTGTAAACCCATAAATATGTCATCGGGAGGCAATGAAAATGAAGATACTCAAATGTTTGCATCACAAAAAAAAAATTCTTTGCATGGATCAACACATGCTTTCAAGGGTAACCCGTTTGGCTGTTACGGTAATACGAATTTGCATTTATTCTGGTTGGAATCATTGTATATTATATCTCGTGAAAGGTGAATGTCATGTTCCCTGAACGCTATGAACTCTTTTACAAACATACCTTCATTACCAGCGACAGTTATATAATGTATGTCCTATATCTCGGTCAATAATATCTTAATTCACCTTTTTGATTTATCACATTTGTTCTTTTCCTAAATATACATGATAGACCAAAATGGTTTATTTTACAAATTATGACTAGGATAGAGGGTTCTGTCATTGGTACTCATACCATATCTTCTTATATACGTAATCATTTCTTCTGAACGCAATCAGAAAATCATCAGACAACCAAAAAACATCTAACACAATTCTATTTTGAATGTTAATTTTCTAAATAGTTCGGAGTTAACTGTATTGTATTTTAAACTCAGACGCCATCAATTTGGGATTTGATGGTCGCAAATTAAGTTTACTGGTAACGCGTTAGCAGAGCCATTAAATGGGTATTTGCGACCATCAAATCCCCAATTGATGCCGTCGGAGCTTAAAATACAAAATTGTTATCTCCATTCTAATGAAACTGATAGAAAATAACGTTAAACAAGTATTTAAAATCTGTCATATGCCGTCTGCGCTTGCGCGTACGTTCAATAGCAAATTGATGCCACGTACATAAGTGACGTTATCCAATCAAAATGGTTTTTACAAACGTTGTTGCATTAGAACTACTCATAAATTTTGATCTATGATAACACCAAAGTCAGTGTCCTTCTGCAATCACGACAACAAAACCGTAAAATCACTATCTGAAATAAAATGTGAATACAGATTTGGCGAGGGTTTCACAAAACATTACAGTCAAGATTAGTTATCAACAAAACACGCTTCCATACTCCCAAGAGAGTTTTTGAAGACAATTAATACTCAAGTTTACTGAACCATTTGTTTTTCTTTTTTTTTCATTCGACAAGTCAATCAAAACAAGAACAAAACAACAAACACTCTTTAAAAATATAATTTTATTCATAAAAAATACACGGAAATAATAGATAATAAAATGTAAGAAGAAACTTGAAAAGTTTTGCTAACATAATTGGTTATATTAGAACGGGAAGGCTTCGGACAGAATGTTTATCACTTCAAAAATAGAAAGGAGGATAAAGGACATAGCACCTAAAGGGATTGATATGTAGAGATTAGGTTAACAAAATAGTGTAATGGTAATGACATGTTTCTGCCATGTAAGTAAATGTTTAGATTCATCGCACATACCTATGTAAACTCTCGAACGTCACATGACAGTTGCTTATTGAGAATGCATAACTTAACCTGTAATTGCTCTATCTCGACAATCATAAACGCCATATGGAAACAGTAGGCATAACTAATTGATACAACGTTGCTCTATCAACAAGAAAGTTTATGTGTGTCTCACCCCTTTTGCATATTTAAGCCAATTAGATATGTTCAAACTGCACCAGAAAGTTCAACTCAATTTAGAAAAGAAGCTGATGTGTAGAATAAATGGTAATCTTTCAAAATTGCAATCGCTATAAGTAAATATATATAGATAGACATTTGCAGTCGCTTTTATATAGGAATTAATTTTTGTTATTATGTTTTGCGAAACTGCAACATTGAAAGGTTTATGAATGGACATGCAGGAGCGAATAAAAGAAACATACTGTTAATCCCTTCAAATAAATTTCCATAATTAAGATAACAGAATTAACTATCTCTAATTTCCCAATGACAATAGTAGAAAAGGATTTTAAATAACTTATTCTACATGCACCTAGCAATGTCTTGTACCTCCTAGTATGTCTCCCAACACCCTACAGTGGTAAACGTTATATACTGTCTTCCATTGTATATAATGAACGAGAAACTGATATGTATACGTAGTTACAGATGCGGAATTTCTATAACGATATTCCTCCTTTCACGCCATATATGACACCTTTACAATTTTAAACATCTCATGCAGCAGGCGTATTACTTATATAAAGTTATTTCAGGATAGTAGAACGCCACATATGCATTCCCACAGCTGTACAAGATAGCCGAAAACTATCGACCATGACTTTCACATTCAACAGGTAAGACAGATAAGACAGATAAGGACTACCGAGGATAAACAACACATTCAACAGCCAAGGCAGCAGACGGTTGATTGAAATAAATTTTGGGCACTAATCCATCACAACATATACGAGTGCCATATTTGGTTGAAGCCACTTTTGAGTCAATCATGAGTTTTCCTCGTTTGGTACAGTCCTTTTTAACTTCTGATCTATCCTAGAAAGATAATAACTATTTTTATTAGCACATACAATACTATATATAAATCCCTTAGATATTGTAAGGAAAAGTTATC
Organism: Mytilus trossulus; assembly: GCF_036588685.1. NCBI lineage: Eukaryota > Metazoa > Mollusca > Bivalvia > Mytilida > Mytilidae > Mytilus > Mytilus trossulus. The sequence goes on along the minus strand of NC_086382.1, from coordinate 74,923,760 downwards.
ATAATGCACCACTTTTCTACTATGTCTACTAGTATTAAATTGAATTTCTGAGTGTCTGTTTGTGGTATGTGTCGTTGGGTTACAGTATCGTTGGTGTTTATCCTTCGTCGTTCTGTCATATTAAAACGATACTTAAACATACCCTAAGGCAGAGAAAGTAAGGGTACCAGAACACTATATAATATATATCAGGCAAACATAAGGCAGAGAAAAGTACAAGAACACCACAGAAATAGAGATGTACTTGTTCCGTTTGTTTATGAATCTATATCTTTTGATGATTCAAGATTCAAGAGCGGAATTCCTGACAAGTAGTTGCATCAGGTTGACAGTTCGCTCGTGTATGTAACAATGTTTTAGATTTTAACGAGAGAAATTTATGTATTACTGAAAAATTATTACACCAGGGTTTTCGATATCACAAACTAGTCAAAACATTTACTAAATTTTATCATCGGTATAAAGACATCATTCGTAAATATAGCTCAACATGCAGACTTTTTATACGTTCAGGTATTTCACATCCAATTTTTTATGGAAATATTCTTTATAAAGCACAAAGGTGTCAGTATTCACCTCATAAACTTACAAAACCTTTGAATAGACTTATTAAGAAGGGATATAATTACGATACTGTTGTCAAGTCATTAAAGATTGCATATTTTGGCGTTAATATTGAGTCACTGATAAGGTCTTTGCGTCGGAACTAAACACATTTATTCTAAAAACAGTTGTTGGCATGACACGGGTTATGTTCTTCTCATATATGTTATGATGGTATGATACTAAACCCCTTACGGGAAGGATTGTGCCTGATGTTCATATGATGAAATCATAATCTTTCAGTCAGTTTAATTGAAGTCTGGAGCTGGCATGTCAGTTAACTGCTAGTAGTCTGTTGTTATTTATGTATTATTGTCATTTTGTTTATTTTCTTTGGTTACATCTTCTGACATCAGACTCGGACTTCTCTTGAACTGAATTTTAATGTGCGTATTGTTATGCTTTTACTTTTCTACACTGGTTAGAGGTATAGGGGGAGGGTTGAGATCTCACAAACATGTTTAACCCCGCCGCATTTTTGCGCCTGTCCCAAGTCAGGAGCCTCTGGCCTTTGTTAGTCTTGTATTATTTAAATTTTAGTTTCTTGTGTACAATTTGGAAATTAGTATGGCGTTCATTATCACTGAACTAGTATATATTTGTTTAGGGGCCAGCTGAAGGACGCCTCCGGGTGCGGGAATTTCTCGCTACATTGAAGACCTGTTGGTGACCTTCTGCTGTTGTGTTTTTTTATTTTGGTCGGGTTGTTGTCTCTTTGACACATTCCCCATTTCCATTCTCAATTTTATTGCCTAGTTTCAAAATGCAGACTATTTGTTTTAGACTTATGATGCCAAATCTGTTTCATTTGAAATTTCCTTATTTTTGGGACCCTACACATGACTCTATCGCGTCAATGACTTCGGATTTGATCCCTTTAAAGATTTGTATTTTAATAGTTTATAATGTACAAAAATTGTCCTATAGACAGTGCTTTCATTTTATATCACTTTTAATATTCTGCAGTGTATAGTTTAAGAACCATATGACATTAAAATCAATATATATATGCGCCTTTTACAAACAAGTGCTTCTCTAGCTTATTAATTTTTAGCTTTGCTTATCTATGTTTCAATTCTGCTGTAATTGCTTTGCTAGTAATGTGCATGTGTTGATATACTTATGTCTGTGTTCTTGCATGTTTGTCTGATGTTATATGTACATGTATGTTTGTACTCTTAAAACGTCGGTTTTTAAACTCCTTCTGTTTTTGCAACTTTAAACAAATTTGTTTTGTACCACCTCGCTATATTTTATATAATAAATTACAATATATAGGAGGATAAACTTAGGGCAGAGATAATACACTCTCGTACTCTAGAAGATGTTCCTAGGTCAGATATACCAATGATATCAGAGGATGATATATTATTGTATAGAGAAATATAATAAGACAGAGGAAACCAGAACTCTATATACTGCCTTAACATACAAAGGAAGACTTCTAAGGCAGAGCACACAAGGGTACCAGCATACTATATTATTTGTTTCCAACATATCCGAAGAAAAACATAACAAGAATACAAGAACGCTATAAAATAACATTTTGATCATCCTACGGAATAGATAACAATGTTCAAGAACATTATATAATAACTTACATCCCTTCGTAAATTTTACAGACGCCATCACGAGTTGGTTGCATTGACCGTTATGGAATCACCGTTTTAACAAATGATATCGGATATGTTCCTTACGTCGTAACTACAATCTCCTTCCCTTTCATGAATGTGACCTACCGAATTAGACTATTTACCGAATTTGTAATCACATAAGCAACACGACGGTTGCCACATGTTGAGCAGGATCTGCTTACCCTTCCGGAGCACCTGAGATCACCCCTAGTTTTTGGTGGGGTTCGTGTTGTTTATTCTTTAGTTTTCTTTGTTGTGTCATGTGTACTATTCTTTTTCTGTTTGTCTTTTTCATTTTTAGCCATGCCGTTGTCAGTTTGTTTCAGATTTTGACTGTCCTTTTGGTATCTTTCGTCTCTCTTTTACAGAGATAACAAGGATACCCGAACATTGTATAATAACTTACCGTACACCGGAAGACATATCCTAAGGCAGCATTTACAAGAGAGACAGACACTGTTTCGCTTGAGTTACAACATTTTAATGATGAACATGGCATATTATAATAAGCATAGCCAAGAGTCCCATTACAACATGGTCCGTTGGAATCAAATTCATAAATCTGTAAAAAGAAATGGAATATTTCTTTAATTTTGATATGAAGTTGCTTTTGTATCTCGGGGGATTATATATTGATTTATTTATTATTATGCAACTTGATATACACATTAAACAACTTATAGGCACTACGTTTGTCAGTTAGGCTCCAGTATTTACGATTCACTTAACAGAAACTGTTTTATTATATCAAATTATTGTTTATATTTATCATGTCAATTTATTAAAGTGTTTTTGAAATTTTGCATTGATATCGAACGCAAGTTAAGAAAATTACAGCACTTAAAATCTGTATAACAATGCCCAGGGATAAAAAAAAAAATACAGTTTACTAGTTTCTAAAGATTATAAAAGCATAATAATATATGTTTTAGATGTAAACCTTGAAGTTTGTTATTTCAAGTGACTATTTATTATACTATTCTATAATTGTTTATTCTCCTACCAACAATTATTGGGTTACAATAACACAGATTTCTTGTAAAGGGTCTTCACGTAATCGATCTGCTTGCTTTGTGCAGTAAATTAACTATTCAAAAGAGGAAACCGTGTACCTTTATATTTTTGTAGCCAACAAAAAATATGGAGATTGTGGATACAAGATATCTTATCAAAACTGTTTATTAATGTGTATAAGGGGTAAACCACACAAAAGAAGACAATTCTGTAGAAAATGAGCGTCTTTTTTCTATTTTTTAGTGACTAAAAGAGAATAAAGAATGTTTTTGCAAGTAAAATAGAACAAAGTTAAAGTAACAGTCCACACAAAATTTAAATGATTTTTCAATCGTCTTCTCAAAAACAAAACTAACAATATAAGAAAGGTCCAAAAACATCTTCCATCTAGTCTACAGTATTACAGTTTGGTTTAAAAAAATCATTTGTGATGTACTTTCTAATATTTCTGAATTGCAACGGTTGTCATATATCAATGTCGCTCCTTTCGTGTCTTAAAGTGACAATGTTGAACCTGATATTCGAATACATCTGAGCGCTTCTGTTTAAAGGAGTCGCGCAGGATTTTTTTTTATTTCAGCTCGACTTCAAATCGTAAACTTATATCTAACTTTTGTTTGTTTGTCTTTTTTAATTATTGGAATTCATATATGATCTGCAGTTTCATATGACAACTATTACAGAATATATATCCTTAGTCTCATCTATTTCGTTTCACCCAGAAGTTTTCTTTCTTGAAACTTTGATGTACAGTTTTACACATTATAGACTAGTTTGCGGCTTGATATATATAAAAGAGTAATAATTATCTCATTATATTTCATCAGCAGGTCAATTTTAATGTCCAGGAATTTATATAAGTATAATGTTATTAAATATATAATTTGTGGGGTATTTAGGCATGCTTTTAAAACAACAATAAAAGCTTTTCAAACATATTAAACAAACAATAAAATAATGAGTAAATAATATAGTATTTAAACTGCTCATTGAATATACCATAAACAATTTGTTTAATCAACTTTAATAATTTGAAAAGACAGTTATTAAGCAAAAATCAAATTTCTCTGTTCTTACCTCACTATTTATATCACTAAATAATAAAACTAGAATTGTTATCCAACATAATAAATCACACATCATATTAACCTGGACAGAGAACGTATACAGATAATCATACTATCCCTTCAAGCTTTAGACATGCACAACTTTCTGCATTTGATTTTATAACTGCTGTAATCCTTTACTTTATATTGTTAATGAAATCTGTCCAATCAACGCTTGAACAAAATCCTATAGAGAATTATAATTACAAAATCACATTTCTTCATGGTGTTGATCGAATTAAAAGTATTTCCATATTAATCGATATCTCAAGAGCAAAGTAGCTATCAAAATCAATTATATTATAATAACTCAGTTTGATAACAATTATTTAGATAGTTGTCTGATTTTTTTTATAGTGTCCAAAAAGAAAACAAGATTATTAGTTAAGGTGTAGTGACGAGATCCTGACAACAACTATCAGATTACCTACAAGACTATCCTTGTGACTTATAACGAAATGATTTTACCAATAGTTTTAACGCGACCAATCATTGTTCGACATTTAAACTATTACATTTGACTACCATTCCCATTTGCAATATGAGATGCATGTCCAAAACCACAATCGAGATTCTTTTTACAGATAATGGGTAATGTAGAACTCAAGTACCGTTCTGAGATTAGAAATACATTAGGAAAAATAGAATTTCACTCATCCAAAACGTCATTAACTGTTTGGTTAACTTTGCTGTACTTAAGGACTATGTTTCAGATGTAGCGTTGATGGTTATTCAGTTCTTAACAGGGTGGTTCAGGAAAGAATGTATAAATGTCACATGCACAAACATAAAGCTTTTTAAGGTTTTGCGTTTCGTTTGTTTTCTCAATAGTGTTTATGTTATTTTCCTTCTTAAACATGTATATTGATTGCTGTGAGGTGCATTTTGGGAATTAAATTACATAATGTGTGATAATAAACGTCAGCGGCAGGGATACATAAATTAATCTTAAACAAACAGTTGTATATAAACAGTTGTGCTCTATACGACTGTCCCCGTTTAGGATGTGGTTGGTTGAGCGCTCACAATCTTGACGTAAAACCCAGCCACATTTTGTATGTACTTGTCCAAAGTCACGAGCCTGTCTCCAGTGGTAGTCATTATTGACTCTTTTTCATATATGTTATTCGTGTATATTTGTGTAATATATAAGAACTCGAAAGAAAGTTAAATACAGAAAGTACATCATTTAATACAAAATGTATGTTCCAAAAAATCAAAGGATGCAAGCAACTGTCATATTCCTGACTTTGTTCACTTTATCTTAAGTAGAAAAAATAATATTTTTATAAAACTCTCATTTGTATATATGGCAAACAAATTTGTATGAATGTTCTTTGAAGAAATTTTTAATTTCAAATCTAAAGACATTTTGTGAGAGCTATAACGTCCAATGGTAATTTTGAAAGTAATAAATATAAGGAATGGGTTGAATTGTTAATGTTTATCGACACGTACAAGAAAACGCATCATAGTAGCTGAACATCAACAGTATCAAGACAGACCTATTGTGCAGTTGTAATATAAAGAATTTAAAAGTTGTGTAAACCATTTTATACATGTATATCTGTTTGGTTTTATTGATAAAATGAAGGACATACATTCTAACTGGTCGAACTTAATCAAATGTCGATGAATGAGTTGCAAAACACTTCATATATGAAAGATCGACCAACATAAACTCCGTAAAAGGTGAAGTTTCGTAAGTAAACTCATCATAGATACCAGGACTAAATTTTATATATACGCCAGGCGCGTGTTTCGTCTACACAGACGCATCAGTGACGCTCGAATCTAAAAGAGTTAAAAAAGGCCAAAAAAATTACGAAGTTGAAGAGCATTGAGGACCAAAATTCCTAAAAGTTTTGCCAAATACAGCTTAGGTAATCGATGCCTGAGGTAGAAAAGCCTTAGTATTTCAAAAAAATCAAAATTTTGTAAACGGTTAAGTGAAAGTAATATAAATAGTATAAGTGTAACGTATAAAATACAAAACAATAGAAAAATTACTTTTGTGAGAACTTTGAGGTCAACAGTAAAATTATTCTCAAGAATTACATGGAAACTTTAAGTGCAACAGTAAGATTAATCTGACGAATTACAGGAAACTTTAAAGGACAACAGTCAGATCATTCTGCTTTCATGCTTCGAGAATCGTAATTAGCCGCACAATGACATCCGTAAGATATCACTTTCTCTTTCTTATATTCCTTGATTATAGCTAATGATGATTCTCAATAACTCCTACAGATTATTCTAATCAACTGGAAATATTCCAGAGAAAAAGGAAACTAGAAGATAATAACCCGTTGGACATTGATTCCCTACTGGGTTAAATAAAGCACAGATAATTATTTCCAATGTTTTGATATTATCCTTTGTCTGATATTTGAAACGCCGATACGTTATTTCTTTCATTTGATTCCATAACACAGAACTAGTTATTGCATACTTTTGATGATTCTTTAGTTCTTTTATTCACTTGATTCCATAATATAATAATCGTTATTGCATACATTTGATGATGTTTTGTAATGGTTGATATAATTTTTGCCTGTTTACTGCTATTTTATTTTTCAAACCAAAGTCATGACACAGTACTTTGTAATTTGTATACTCTTTCGAAACGTTAGATATTCATCCATTTGTAATAACAAATATGTATTTAAAGACCATAAAAAAGACTAAGACTATCAGAACTTTTAATTCTGGAGGTAAAATTTTACCATACGTGTTAATAAGAATATACCAGCAAATACCAAAACATTTAGGAGTTTGAACAATGACCAGACAAACATCCTCCTACTTTTTCAATTCTAAACGTCAAACTATAACGATGCTGTTGGGTAAGTAATTGTTTACATTTATCCTTTCAAATAAACCGTTTTTATACCAATTGCCAAGTGTCAGTTAATGCTACGTCAAATAATATCAATTTTCATTTTCTATAAAGGCTACAATATTCTCAAGATTGTTTTACTTAAAATACTGTATTTAGGTAGAAATTGATCAAACTGGTATGTACTTGTTATTTCTTGTGTGAAAACTCCCTTCTTTAAGTCTGATATTGGTAACTATTATTTGTTTTTTGGGGGTTTTGTTTGTCAACTTTTGTTACAGTACCATTTTTGTAGAGTTAAATGCATTTCTAGACTGATTTTACATTGTGTATTCCTTTCTGCACCATTTGTTATTCCATGGATCGAAGTTAAATAGGGGAATAATATACTAAATAGACACTCCAACATCGGTTCTAGGAAACAGATTTCAAAGAAGAAGGTAAGAGGGATGAATACAATTGGGGTTCGTGTTGTTTATTCTTTAGTTTTCTATGTTGTGTCATGTGTACTATTGTTTTTCTGTTTGTTTTTTTCATTTTTAGCCATGGCGTTGTCAGTTTGTTTTAGATTTACGAGTTTGACTGTCCCTTTGGTGTCTTTCGTCCCTCTCTTCTTTTACATGTAGTTTAATCATTTCAAAAATGTATGTATCCATCGAAAGTCAGGAACCTTGTCAGTTTAAGTCTTAAGTCTTAAATATTTTTATGTTTATTTTGATGATGATTGCAGATTTTAGATATTTTTAGTTTAGTTTGTTCATAACATTTTAGATACGGGTCAAATTAGAGCTGTAAGTTAATCTTTTTAAAATTTTACAATTCTTTACACGAAAATCCACGAAATCAACAGATATACAGTTTCTTTTATTGTAATCTAAATGAAACTGCTAAAATAACACAGAATAGAAGAACTTTCACAAATGATATACAATACAATCCATTAGACGTCTCTGTGACATTATTTCAATGTTGTATTTGGAGACATGAAGCAATTAGGTAGGTTTCCAATCTGTAGAAGAAGACTTGATTATTACTATTTTTATCAACATTGGTCTGTAACACCTGGTGCCGTCTATTTACCCTACAATATTTATAGCTGGCAGACAAATAAATTCAAATTAGTTTTTCATATAATAAAAGGAATGTTCATCTAAAGATACAAAAACAGGTCTCAATAAAAGGAATAATTGTACACTCCTCTTGACTTTTTATATTATGCAAGTGGTTTCCGAAAGACTATTTCATAGCGACTTGGTATTTTAAAATAAGGAAATAATTTTGCATGAATGATTGAATTCCTACGTGCCTTTTTTAAAGTTGTCTGTATAAGGCTTTAGTATTACACTAGTCTTTTTTTACTTATATATTCTCTTCAACGAATGAATTTTTTTTTAATTTTCAAATATTTTGTCTGTTTAAGTCTTAAGTATTACAATAGTCTTTTTTAACTTATACAATCTCTTCAACGAAGGAAGTTTTTTTTTCATTTTTAGACATTTTGTCTTGATCATAACTCTAGAGAAATTGCCGAAATGTGGATGTAGTGCATGCTGAGTAAAATGTATACCGATTATATTATTACTCTGTCAAATAATTCTGTTGCAATTTCATTAGATTTTTTTCCCTCTGATTATAAGCTTCTAAATAAATTTTTAGGCACATTATTTCGTTCAATTATCGCGCCTTTGAAAAGTAACACTTTTAATCTTCCCGTAAAATACTTTTCTTGTCTGTTTAAAATGTGTTTCTAATTTAAACTGCTTGCAATCAGCATTAATCTTACGGTTATTATCCAGATACTTTACTTTTTTGCGTTCATGTTAAACAAAATTCACTCGGTTTTTTTTCACAGTTAGAAATAACAATGTCAAATACAATGATTTTGGTGGAATACAATTCATTGATTCCCTCACTTAACATCCTTGTGTTCATGCTAAGAGCACATTAGACAATGTTTCTATACATTCCATTGTGATTCTTCTGTCTTTTGTTAATGGAAGTTTGTTGAAATATGAAACTATATACTTCACGATATCAATCATTAATGATTACCAAAGCTCAATTTCTATGTTTGAATAATACGGATTTAGTTGTTATTATTTGAAACTTTTGAAGCAAAATGGAATACATTATTGTATATCAATAAGGGATGATTGTTTAGAAATTAATAAATTTACGATGGAAACCCATTTAAAACATTTAATTATTTCCCTTATGGAATGTCGGTCAATAAAATTTAAATTTAACTGTAGTATCTAAATGATATGCAGTTGGTTTCCTTTATAAAAGATGTATCTTAAGAAAGAGTTTTAAATATACAGAGTAAAGTCAAAGTAAATACTTATTTGGGTGGAAGATTTTGAAGAAAAAAATCCAGGAAACCACAAATAAAAAAAACCCACGAAATATGTTCAAAATGAATCGCATTTCTTCTATTTGTTGTGCTTATAACGCATACATGCCAATATTTATCAGATTGGGAAATTATCTATGGACTAGGTACCGTGTTATGTTGGCACTGCATATGCTACTAGGATGTTCAGAGTAAGACGACTATCCAGGGTTATATACAATTGCTGTTTATTCTATGTATTATACATTTCTAAAGTGACACATGTTTGATTTTATCTCATTATGAATTATTTCTGTTTATTTCCTATACTGGTGTTAATTTTACGAGTGTTTTATTTCTAATATAATTCAGTCAGTTCTGTTGACATGATCGTTAAACTAAAAGCTTTTCAAAATGAACAGTAATGATCTTACTGCAGTAGAAATATTTTACATTCAAGACATATCTCTGATGGCTGATAAACTATAATATATCACAAACAATGCTACGAGTGAGACATTTTGTCTAAAAGTTCAAATACAAAGCCATTCTTGCAATCAATGAATGATATCTGGTTTCATGTTTGTTTTTGGAATGTGAATTTCTTCTTGCGCGTTATTCCCTACAGACACAACAGCATATACGACAAAATCTAAAGCTGTCATAAAAGTGTAACACTAATAGATATATGAGGGTCTAAATGGGATATACAGAATAGACATAACAATTAATTGGATCAAACGAAAGGACATAAGAATAAAGAATCGGGAATTAGGCGCCATTCAAGGAATAAAGATAATTTGGCAACTAAATAGAAAGTAATGCGATGTTGAATTTACAAGAAAAAAACATTATGTTATTCTGTATAAAATGATTCTTATTTAGTATCCTTCTGTTAGTTGGCGATATTTGGAGAAACGACATTGTATTTAATGAGTTTGATGCCGTTTGAACAATAAATCACCAATAAAAAAAATACTATTTTAATATTCAAATTAATCTAAATCAGAATTTCCACTTCTATTTTGTTCTGCATTATATATGTTATGGATTATATGAGTATTTCGACCATACGCATATGTTCATGACCATTTACGTATACGAGTACATATGCTCAAACTCTTTAAGGTAATTTTTTAGTAGCAATAAACAAAAGAACTTTTGAGTTCGTGTTGTTTATTCTTTAGTTTTTCTATGTTTTTGTTTAACAGTTTGTCCTTTTCATTTTTAGCAATGGCGTTGTCAGTTTGTTTTAGATTTATGAGTTTGACTGTCCCTTTGGTATCTTTCGCCCCTCTTTTGATATTATATATGCGCTTTGATTTTTACTTGACAATATTTTTGTTCGCTTTGGAGATTCTGTATATCGTCAAGCTATTGGAACTCCAATGGGAACTAACTGTGCACAACATTTTGCGGACCTGTTTTTATATTGTTATGAGTTACAATGTATGACTCAAATTAGCAAAGACCCATCGAAACAACATTTGATACAAAAATGTAACAATACTTTTAGATATTTGGATAATATATTGGCTTTCAATAATGACGACTTCAGTAAATATACTAAAGAAATTTATCCTATTGAACTTACTTGAATTAAAGCTAATACTAACTATGGCCATTGCCCTTTCCTCGGTCTTGATATCTATGTCATTAACGGGAAGCTTAATACAACAATTTATGATAAAAGAGATGATTTTTCATTTCCTATCGCTAGTTATCTATATTTTAGATGGTGATATTCCCTTGTTACCATCTTATGGTGTGTATTTATCTCTACTTGTACGATTCGCTTGTGTATGTAACAGCGTATTAGATTTTAGCGAGAGAAATTTATGTATTACTGAAAAATTAGTACACCAGGGTTTTCGATATCACAAACTGGTCAAAACATTTACTTAATTTTATCACTGGTATAAGGAAATAATTCGTAAATATAACTCAACATGCAGACATCTTATATGTTCAGGTATTTCAAATTCATTTTTATATGGTAATATTCTTTACAAAGCACAAAAATTTCAGTATTCCCCATACAGCTTACAAAACCTTTAAACAGACTTATTTAGAAGGTATATAGTTAAGATACTGTTGTCAGGTCATTACAGATTGCACATTTTGGCTTTAATATTGATTCACGTATAGTTTCTTTTCATCGGAACTAACACATTAATTTTAAAAAAAAACAGTTGTTGGCATGATACGGGATATGCTATTCTTATATATTTTATGAGAGTATGATACTTAACCCCTAACGGGAAGGATTGTGCCTGATATTCATATGATGAAGACATAATCTTTCAATCAGTTTAATTGAGGTCTCAGTTAACTGCTAGTAGTCTGTTGTTATTTATGTATTATTGTCATTTTATTTATTTTCTTTTGTAACATCTTTTGACATCGAACTCGGACTTCTCTTGAACTGAGTTTTAATGTGCGTATTGTTAAGCATTTACTTTTCTACATTAGCTAGAGGTATAGGGGAGGGTTGAGATCTAATAATTATCTTTAACCCCGCCACAGTTTTGCGCCTGTCCCAAGTCAGGAGCCTCTTGCCTTTGTTAGTCTTGAATGATTTTTTATTTTAGTTTCTTGTATATAATTCGGAGTTTAGTATGACGTCCTTTATCACTGTACTAGTATACATATTGTTTAGGGGCCAGCTGATTCTGTCTGCTCTATGCTCTATGGTCGGGTTGTTGTCGCTTTGACACATTCCCCATTTCCTTTCTCAATGTTATCAAATGGTCCGACACACCATACGGTCATGACCATATGCGTATGGTCCAAATACGCATATGGTCCGGAACATATACATTTGTAATGTTATTGTTTTCTTTCTACTGTTTAACACTTTAAACTACTTTTCATTTGATTTTAAAATGTTAATTCCTTCTAGAAGTTATGCAATAGGATTTTTCTCAACCGAGAACGCCATAGTTTCAGAATTATTGTCTTTGTTTCAATGTTGTTATTCAGAATACGGTATAACAAAGAGGAGCGTATTCCGACACTTGTTAAAATGTATCATAACGTGTGTTAATGATCGTTAATATGTGTGGTTGCGGTTTTTTTATTGCACTTCGTTATTCTGTTATTATTTTATTAATGTTTTTTAACATTGTCATACAAAAGCCCGGATCAACCCATCACTTTTCTTGGAATGTCATGTACCAAGTCAGGAATATGGCGGTTGATTTCAGACAGATCATTTTCATGTATGTTTGCGTTTGTTTTTGTGGCACTTCATTGTTCATGTTGTTCCTATGATATTCTCTTATTGTGTGTCTGTTCCTTTAGTTGAAGTTCGTTACTCAGTTTTGTTTCTCTTTATCGATTTATGACCCTTCAACACCGGTTTACTACTGTTGCCTTTATTTATTATCCTCATACAACCATTTAATCAAGTGATATGTTTATATTGTCTTGCAAGTTACATGTTGAAATAACATTTGATTACTTGAACAGGACTTTTGAAAAATTCAAGTTAAGAATTGGTAAATATGTAATTCCCTCAGTCGCCTTAATTTATTTGATTCCACTATATATTATATTTGTGCGAATCACTTTTCTCAATTTATCTCAATATTGAATGCGCAAAATATATAAAATTGAAGGTCAATGATTTAGAAGACCCGAACTTTGTGAAGAACAATAGGACCAAGAAAGAACCAAAAATATAAATTTAAGGTCGGCTTAGCCCGAGGGAGTTAAAACTTTAGGTTGAAAATATGTTTTCCATTTGCAAAGAAGATTTTTTGGGAAAAAAATACTGATTGTCAAACAAAAGCAGTATCGTTTTAAGAGGACGTTATAGAAAGTTATACTTTACATTTTAGTTTTACTTTTCATAACCGTATACGTAAATTACACGGACTTCGTTGCTATAGAGATTAAATCCAAAAAATTGCTTAGTTGAGACAACATAATCATTCCAATAAGTTTTAATTGAGTCTCAGCATATTCGTGCATATAATGACGACATCTTGTTTAATTTAGTCCATGATTAATTGCCGATTTATTTGTTATACAATCGTTTAGTTATGCCAAAAACAGAAAACATTACATTGAACGTGGGATAATTATTTGTTATCATGAACATGTAGTTATTTTGACCTCTCAATTTTATTAAGATTCTCCTTGGAGTTCCATTTGATCTTTTTAAGATACTTTCCAATTTTCAGTTTAGGCTGATGAGCTCATTTCTTTAATGCATACGTAATTCAAATTGAGGACAACTAAACCCAGATATAATATCAATGGCATTGATAAAACAACTTGAAGTTGTAATGTTTGAGATTAGCATACTTCTATTTTACAGTTAAAATACATTCCCGAAATACCAGCATGTTTCAAAACATTGCATATGACCATCGGTCATTATATTTTGAGAATTTACAATAGCAGAAGGATATGAAATAATAAAAAATACCTATCCTATTTTTATCCGTTGACAGCGTATAAGTTTATATCAAATGTGTAAAATGTACTCATTCAATGCTTTTTGATAAGACAAGAACGAAAAAGGTTATATACCAATTTCTTGATTCAGAACAAATTGTATGGTTTCAAAAGACAAAGGAAGCAGTTTCATTATGCCTTAAGAGCTATATCTAATTATTTCTGCTGGATCGACGGATCTTTTGATTAAAATGTGTTGCACTCTGAATAACCCGCATTTCGCGTAATTCAAAAGTTTGCACCAAATTTTTTAGGTCATATCATACAGACAGAAAAAAATATTCCAGTCAATCCTTGAAATGCCATGAAATTCCATATTAATAAATAAACCTACAAAAACGTTGACGACTTCCTGGTAACATGACAAAATTATGTGTTAACCTAAAAGACAAAACATATTTCAGCCAATCAGAAGATTTGTGACATCAAAAATTAAATTATTTGTGCATAAAACGGGTTTTAATGGAGAAGCTTGCATAAAAACGACAAGTAAACGACAATTTTCCAAAGATAAGCTATTTTATAAGGTTAAAATTGAATGTCTAATTCGGTCACCTTTTCTCCGTTAGTGAAATATGGTATCAACAGAAGTTGCGGCAGTTTATCCTTACAAATTCCAATATTCAATGACATGGTCGAGTGGTTTATCAAAGACGCAGATCAACATGCGTATGTGTTCAAAAACAATAGCAATAAACCCTTAAATCGATTCGTATACAAATATTAACCATTTAACGAATGTTAAATTATACGGTGGGAACTAAAAACGTAAAAGAAAAACACAACCTTCGGTAAAATTAGCTTTTAACTAATTTATAACTTCATTTGATATTTGGTGCATATATAGTTGTTTTATTTGCAATCAGTAAAATGTTATAAAGGAATGGATAACTTTTATATCGTTCTTATTGTGTATGATATATTCCATTTCACGAGTATGATGTATCTATTCTGGTTTGTTGAAACTATCTTAATAATTAGACAAAAAAATCAAGATATCACAAAAGCTCCTAGATTGGAAGTAAATTGTATGGTTTCAAAGACAAAAAACTTCCAGTTCCATTAAGCCTTGAGATATATATTTATAATTACTTAGCCTTCGAAGAACCATTAAACTTTTGTTGATTGGAAAAGAGGAAAATATTAAACTATATCAAGGTTTTACAAACAAATCATATTTTCAGAAGAAATCATTGTAATGCACATCATGTATATATTGGCCTCTAGCATCAATATCAAAGAAAGTATTTAAATGGTTTATCTGTAGGAGTTGTGTAAATATAAATGTTACCGCTATGTTGCTCCTTCTCGTGTACTGAAACATGAATTGTGTTGCAGATCGCACGTGACTTTTGATGTTGACATTATTTAAGTGCTTTAATGCCAGGATGCTGCCTAATTAGCGCGCGTCCAGTATCTTCTTCATAAATAATCTTTAAGAAACCGTTACGAAAAAGACAACCGAGACAAAACAAATGAGAATTGTACGTAAACGTTATGTTATGAACAGATATATCATGTTATGGAGGGGTATTTCCGAAAAATACAAGTCGAGGGACTTAAATTTCCCGAGCCGCTAGGCAAGGGAAATTTTGTCCAAAGACTTGTATTCTTTGCAAATACCCCTCCATAACATGATATATCTGTTTAATTTCACCGAATATATTTTAATTTAAACTCTCTGTACTAGGAAAAGAAAATATTTATTTGAGGACAAGAACTATCATAAAATATACCGCGGGAACTATACATGTTCTTATACGCGTTCGCGCTGTCTTTATGTAACGTCATATCCGAAAAAATGGCGGGAAGATGCTCGTGAGGGTAAAAAAAGGAATATCCAAAATGGCAAATATCATGGTATTTGAGGCATATTCACCGGCAGTGGTGAAAAACGGTCAGATTCGTTTGAAATGAGGAAAAAATGTTAGAATATGCGAACAATACACTAGCTATCAGCCAATCAAAAGCTGGCATTCTTATATAAGGTGTAATTAGGTTAATAATTCCACTAACCAACCAAATCCCCCACACCAACACACAAAATGTATCAGATCTAAAGTAAAAATCATACGATTTTGAAATGGTCCTCAAAATACCTAATACCGAAGACATCTTCAAACTTATTTTTGTATTATATTTGAAAAATATTTTTCTATATACATATCATAATCTTAAATATGTGTGTTAAACAAGAGATATAGTTATTCTTGGCGCGTTTAATTTTCAATAATCAAGCTTTCCAGAGAAGTTTTGATATAACTTCAGGTATCTAATCATATCAAGGCCATTAGTTTGATAATTGCTGTACATTTACTGATAGTCTTAGTTATTTACAATAAAGAAATATCTTTATAAAATGGCCAACTTTGTACTTGTTTCGGCTTTCAAACTTTGTTCATCTGAGCGTCACTGGTTAGTTTTGTGTGGATATAACGCACGTCTGACGTTATAAATTTTTAACCTGGTTCCTTTTGTTGGCTGTTATTCGTTTGTTTCTCTGTCCTGTGTTGTTTTCCATCCAAGTCACAACCGATAAAAGCAAACCATTATAGGTCAAGGTATTTTGTAAACACAAAGCATTTGCCTCAACCGCACAGCAAGCTATAAAGGGCCCCATAAAATACTAGTGTAAAACCATTCAAACGGGAACCCCAACGGTCTAATCTATATAAAAATACGAGAAACGAGAAACACTTATGAAAATAAACAAACGACGTCTACCGAACATCAGATTTCTGACTTAGGATAGATGCAAAAAAATTGCAGCTGGATTAAACTTTGTAATGGTACCAAACCTTCTCCCTTATTTGAAACAATAGTGTAACATCTCAACATTGAATGACACACTATGTAATGCTACTAGACTATTGTACGGCACAACTTTCTCTTTTTTAATCATCGCAAAAAATGTAGGGGGAGGGTTGTGAATTACCATTTAAGCCCAGGAAAACCAATAGTGACAATGGTACGTCAATAAACTTTAAGTATTTGGGTGAAAGATTAACGACTGACCGGTCAACTGCTAAGCAGTTCATCTGATGTCAGGGTTGACAAATTAATGCCAAAGGTGTGTCCAGTATACCTAAATGCCACATTATAATCAGATTAAGGTTACCAGGTTATACAGCGTAATTGCAAAAATTCTCTAAAATGGTTCAGACAGAGGCCTACATTGTAATCGAAAGGAATAAAACTGAACTAAACACACTCCCAACAAGTTGTCAAATTTTTTGTCAATGATTAAGACGCTGGTTACAAGAAGTCATTGCCTTCGACGGTGACACTTCATTAATATGATTAGATCTAAGTTCTCTACGCATTCTTCATGATGGTAATTTTAAATGTAGCACAGTCAATTCAACATTCAAACTGAGAAATGTATTCAGGCGAAGAAATAATGTGTATATGTGTATTTAACAACTATTGCAAATTGAAAAATAACAATAATTTAGTGTTGCATTTCCAAAGTCCGTCAGGATATTACGGGATTGTAATTGTATAAATCGTTACTATAAAATTTGTATGCGTGATAATAAATATAAATGTCAGTACACCTCCACGTGATATTTCCTGAATAATCCATTTGTCAAATCAAAATTAATATTATTTATTCTAGAATCCCTGCAAAATGTGTTTTATTGTATTTTTTCTTCAAAATCTGAAATATTAATGTTCATTTTCAGTGTGTATTGTCACAAAGCACTCAGCAGGACGATTATATAGAGAATAATTGTCATCAAAAAATGATTGTAAGAAATAATATTAATCTCTGTGGGTTTGTTTTCATTACAAAACACAAATTATATCATGTATAATATTACATCATTTTGTTTATCTCGTTTTACTATGAACTGCGGTATACTACCGTTGTCCTATTTTACATTTTTTCAAATAAATATTTTATAGCATATGCTTTTGAAAGTAATACATTCTGTTATATGTGATAGATTGTCATTTTGAACTAAATAAAGGGTGGTTGTATGGTTTTTAAAAATCAGAACTAAAATGCAGACTCTAGGTTTCAACTTTGAATTTTGTTTTTATTTGTGTGAATCGAATAAAACAAGGCAATAAACGATCATAATCAGTGAATTAGTATATATACTGACCGACTTTAGAAACGTAACACTAGATTATTTTTTGTTATTTTTGAATGAATGTGTCACCGTCTAAAGCGATAACTGCCTGTTACAAACGCCAAAATGGTTGTCTGAAAGGTCAACAAATTCTGTCTGACATGTTTTGGGTTCTGTTTTACGCCTTCTGATTTTGCATTTATTCAACCATTTAATTGTTTTTTGCAATTATGCGGTAAGAACTTTAGGGCTTTAAAGGTTTTCCTTCAGTCAATTCTTTGGCAATTCAGTTGACGGGAAACATAATGGCATGAATCTGTACGCAATGGCATTCGGCGATTTGATTAGCAGTTGACGTTGCGGCCGTTAACATGTCTGGCAAATGACGTTGTGTAATCAAATTCTGTTGACGTTTCATTATCACTACACGTTGATCTGTTCATTGATGGCCAGCAACACATCTTGTCTACTTGTATCTTTGTCGGGAGGACAGTAAGGCGATATTCTGAATTCATACAGTATGGTTGCAGCACGTTTATGTTTTCTTGTTTGTAGTATTCTTTAAGGCTGATTCATTTTTTAGTTCTCAGTCTTGGCAATATAAAGATGAGACGTTTTTAACTGGTTTAAGTATGGCTAAGGATTGAAATAACTGTTTCACAAAGCAAAAAAATTAAACAATCTTTCATGGGTCCCACATTTCGCTTTAAAAGAGGGACCGTCAAACTCATGAATCTAAAACAAACTGACAACGCCATGGCTAAAAAAGAAAAAGACAAACAATAGCACACATGACATAACATAGAAAACTAAAGAATAAACAACACGAACCCCACCAAAAACTAGGGGTGATCTCAGTTGCTCCGGAATGGTAAGCAGATCCTGCTCCACATGTGGCACCCGTCGTGTTTAAGAAATTCGTGCGACATCAAAAATTCGGTATGTTCAATAACCACAGGTAAGTCAGATTTTGACTTTTTGTAAAGAGAAAGAAGTATGGTAAACATGGAAAGTAGTCGTAAGAGAATGAAACAAGATTTAGTAAAAAAAAATTAACAAAATGACTGTTACGTTTTTAAAGTCGTTCAGTATATTTTTGTGTATGGGCAAGCTGAAGCAAGCCTCCGGGTGCAAAAGTTTTTCGTTCCATGGAACATCCATTAGGACTTCTGATGTTGTCTGCTCTTTGGTCGAGTGTTGTCTCTTTGACACATTCGCTATTTCCATTTTCAATTCTAATTAAGTTCGAAAACAAATAGAGAAGAAACCATTTTACCAATATATGGGCGAATATAAAAATATGCTAAATCATTCGGTACATAAGGATTTACCAAATCCCCAGATTTATATAAGTGGCAAACCTTACTTAATTAATAGTTTCCATTGCAGTTGGATCAACATTGAATACACATGCGAACGCGTGTGTATGTGTCGTTAAAAACTTTTACTGCACAAAAATACATATTTACAAATTGTTCTCAAGATGATTGCCTGAATATTAGTTCTAGAAAATTGTCAATATGTAGAAAAATGAATGTATCTCAATTTCAGTAAGAGTTCTTTGTGATTTTATTTTGTTTTAATTATCATGCAGTTAAGAATCGTAAGCTAAACACCGAGAGATGAATCAGAGAAACTGTGTATATCATTATTACACATTTTATAAGTATCATGGAATAGACGAATAATAAAATTTAGAATGGAAATGGGGAATGTGTCAAAGAGACAACAACCCGACCAAATATAAAAACAAGAGCATAAGGTCACCAAAAGGTCTTCAATGTAGCGAGAAATTCCCGCACCCGGAGGCGTCCTTCAGCTGGCCCCTAAACAAATATATACTAGTTCAGTGATAATGAACGCCATACTAATTTTCAAATTGTACACAAGAAACTAAAATTAAAATAAAACAAGACTAACAAAGGCCAGAGGCTCCTGACTTTGGATAGGCACAAAAATGCGGCGGGGTTAAACATGTTTGTGAGATCTCAACCCTCCCCCTATACCTCTAGCCAATTTAGAAAAGTAAACGCATAACAATACGCACATTGAAATTCAGTTCAAGAGAATCCCGAGTCTGATGTCAGAAGATGTAACCAAAGAAAATAAACAAAATGACAAAAATACATAAATAACAACAGACTACTAGCAGTTAACTGACATGCCAGGTCCAGACTTCAATTAAACTGACTGAAAGATTATGATTTCATCATCTGAACATCAGGCACAATCCTTCCCGTTAGGAGTTTAGTATCATACCATCATAACATATATGAGAAGAACATAACCCGTGTCATGCCAACACCTGTTTTTAGAATAAATGTGTTTAGTTCCGACGCAAAGACCTTATCAGTGACTCAATATTAACGCCAAAATATGCAATCTTTAATGACTTGACAACAGTATCGTAATTATATCCCTTCTTAATAAGTCTATTCAAAGGTTTTGTAAGTTTCTGAGGTGAATACTGACACCTTTGTGCTTTATAAAGAATATTTCTATAAAAAATTGGATGTGAAATACCTGAACGTATAAGAAGTCTGCATGTTGAGCTATATTTACGAATGATGTCTTTATACCGATGATACAATTTAATAAATGTTTTGACTAGTTTGTGATTTCGAAAACCCTGGTGTAATAATTATTTAGTAATACATAAATTTCTTTATTTCACTATCACCGATGTTTTTACACAAAAATATGCAGTATTTACCTCTCTGTCGTGGATTTTTGCAAAAATGTATTATGCAATTTCAGGAAAGAACACTCTTTATCATTTCTGGGCATATTTCGATATTTTGTGAATTATCTTTTCAATCATGATTATTCTAAAAGATAAGTCTTTAATAATTTTTCAATAAATAGACCATTTTTGTCGACTATCTTAGTTAGGTTTGCTCGGATGTAAGGGAAAGTTGTGGGCTTTGTTTGTCAGTATTTGTTTGATAACCATTGATTCGGCACAGGCATTCTATTGACCACAGCTTTTATCGTTATGATTTTTCCCAAACCTAATGGTTAAATATTACGACTATTTAACTGGTGTGTCTCACAATGTCTTGTCAAATTAACAATGATTTAACACATTCTTTCTGGAGATTGACTCATTCCATTTTATCTGTTTCTAAATTAATGAAAGATTCGTAGTATAAAATTTATTTTTATGAGGAAAAATATATTCATGTTAGTTATATATCATTCATAATCATGAAAAATGTAAATCCTGACTTGATGACCTAGACTATCAGTTGCACTGACAGTAATTTAAGACTAAGTTGGAACAATTTTTATCACCAAATGTAAAAATGATGAGATTGGATACGGAATTAATTGTAAAAAGGTGAAATTCGTCGACAGTCAGGAGACAAAAAAGGGAGTCACTAAAATGTGATCTACAACATATGAACGAACTGAAGTAAGGAAACTATACGATAACAATTGTGTTTACAAAAATCTACTTCTAATATGCCAAAGCATTGAAATTGTGTTTGACATCCTGTTTAGATGATACACTTATATTTATATTTTTATATATTGTGCAGTCTTTGGTTTGTTATACTGTTTGTCTATTTGTCTTTTTTTGATTTAATCCATGTTGTCAGTTTATTTTCAACTGATGATTGTCCTTCTGGTATATGTCGCCTCTATTGATATGGAACAGCAGCATGCTTTTCTTGCAGAGTATGTGAAGTCACTTTAATAAATCCGTTCGAGTTGAAAAATGTAATTTTCAAAAGTTGTTATTGGCTTTGAACAAGCTATCAATAACAGCTAGTTCTACAAGATTTGTATCTTTTCATTTATTTATTTATTTATTTTGCCTTTTTGTAAAGTGCTTTTGTTGTTCATATCAAGATAAAACCCATCCACCTGCTTCTTGCAGCATGTGCCTGTGATGAACTTTCAATCGTTGTTTTATGTTTAGGATCGCGATCGCAGACATATTGAACTCCTTTTCATTTCTGTCTGCATCTGTCTAAAGTCAAAAGCCTTTTATTCTGTTCTTTTCTTTTGTTCCCTCAATATATCATTCTTTTATTGCTAAGTTTTAATTTTGCGGGGTTATTTTCGTTTGAATTGTTTTCTTTTTTCTATTGTCTTTAACAGCAAACTATACGGTGTTTGTTTTGTAGAAGGTCCGCTTCATATCTTGCTATATACTGACCGACTTTAGAAACGCAACACTAATTATTTTTGTGTTAGTTTTGAATGAATGTGTCCCCGTCAAAAGCGATGACTGCCTGTTACAAACGCCAAAATGATTGCCAGAAAAGATCAACAAATTCTGTCTGACATGTATGAGGTTCTGTTTTACACCTTCTGATTTTGCATTTGTTCAACCCATTAATTGGTTTTGGCAATTATGCGGTTGGAACTTGAGGGCTTTAAATGTTCTCTTCAGAAGATTCTTTGGCAATTCAGTTGATAGGAAACATTTATGGCATGAATTTGTACTCAATGGCACTCGGCAATTTGATAAGCAGTTGACGTTGCGGCCATAAACATGTCTTGCAAATGACGTTGCGTTTTCAAATTCTGTTGACGTTTCGTTGTCCCTATACGTTGATCTGTTTATTGGTGGCCAAAAGCAAATCTCGTCTACTTTTATTGTTGTCGGAAGGACAGGGAGACGAGTTTCTAAAGTCAAAAAGTATGGTTGCAGCACGTTCATGTTTTCATCTTTGCAGTATTCTTAAGGGATAATTCAGTTTTTTATTTCTCAGTCTTGGCAAAATGGAGATGCAACATGTTTAAACTGAATAAAGTTAGGCAAAGGATTGAAAGAACTGTTTCGCAAAGCAAAAAAACCTGAAACAATATTTCATGGGTCCAAAATTTTCGCTTTAAGAAATTCGTGCGACTTCAAAAATTCGGTATGTTCAATAAACACAGGTAAGTCAGATTTTTATTTTTTGTAACGAGAATGAAGTATGATAAGCATGAACATAAGTTATACGAAAATCAAACAAGATTTGGTAAAAAAAATCAACAACATGAGTGTTGCGTTACTAAAGTCGTTCAGTATATTCCTCGATTTTGTCAAAGATGGAAATCTCTAAACTAGAAAATTTACCAATCGTGAAAATTTCAACTTCCCAATTATCTACTTCCCATTTCTCAGTAACATTCCTTCTATTTCATCGTATGGGGTTGTACACTATTTGTTGTATATACTGCTTGTACATGTTCACAATATACATATTTCTTAATTTGAATGCGCTCTTTCTATTAAAAAAAACTATTGCAATAAATACAAATACTGTTTACGATCACCATCTTAAATTCGTTCAAATTTGCTGCTGTCTAATTTCAGAAGTGACATAATTTCACTGTGTAATATTTTTAGAAACCGGAATATAAAAAGTCTGATATTCGATACGATTATAGTATGTTTAATGTAACTCCTGTCCATTTTATGAGTATAGTGATACTATAATCATCTGATCGAACCTTGTAGGTTTCGATTTTTTCCGACCATTATTTCATGAAACAATGAGTTATACAACCAGAATGGAGTTCATACCATATTTCTAAGTCTTCCCTAGAAAGTGTCTCAAATGGATTTGTTCTTGATGAAGTCTAAAGTTTGATTACAATGACTCCCTGGAGACTTGCTTTAAAGCTTTTACAAAATGAAAGGTGTCAATAGTCTTAACATGAATAGTAATATACAACCAGGATTCCTCTGTTAATCTGACATTTATATCTCAATGTAGTGTGTATTTGCACAAAACAAGACAATTTCTTTGAGAAAGAATAGCATGTTTCAATGTCATCATATGGGTTTTATTCTCTGGTTTATTGTCTAAATAAATGATCCCTAGAGAAAAATAATGTTTAATACTCCTTACAAATAATAGGCAAGATGGTTAAGATAACAAAATTTTATTAGCAATAATTGTTTAGTTAAGAATTTAAGAAGCTTCGACGATCAATTATACATTTTATCATTTGGTGAGCCCGAGACCTGTAGTAAGCCGCTTAAAAAAACAGCAAACATATAGCCAAGATGTAACTAAACATTTGATTGCGAATGTGAGAACCTTCGGTATTCGATAAGCGATGTATGTATTGTTCATTGGGTCTCAAGACATTTAGTTATGGAATAACCGTTTCACAAATGATATCGGATATGTTCATTACGTCGCAACTACAATCCCCTTCTCTCCTACCGAATAAGACTATTTACCGGATTTGCCATCATATAAGCAACACGACAGGTGCCACATGAGGAGCAGGATCTGCTTACCCTTCCGGAGCACCTGAGATACTCTAAGTTTTTGTCGGGGTTCGTGTTGCTTAGTTCTAAGTTTTCTATGTTGTGTCATGTGTACTATTGTTTGTCTGTTTGTCTTTTTCACTTTAAGCCATGGCGTTGTCAGTTAATTTTTTATTAATGAGTTTGACTATCACTTTGGTATCTTTCGTCCCTCTTTTAGTAGTCCAAAGAAGAAACAAAACACATAAACATATTTGTTTGCTTCATGCATTTGTATATGAGACTTCAAACCTTATGAAACAATTGATACCGCAAATTATTCATCCGAGACGCTAGCGCTGACGAGTAGATAAAATTTTCATGCTATATATCAAATTGTAAAATAACCAAAAAAAACCCAACTCCTATATGAAACTTTAAAACGTTATGTATGTTATCAAATGGTATAATCAAAAGCTCAAACACATCTAACGAATGGATAACAACTGTCATTACAGTCCGATAATAGTCAAAGACCTAGAAAAACATCTCAACCTTGGTGTGTATAACTATAAAAAAAAAAAAACGATTATATTCTTAAGCAAGCATGGAGAATATATTTTACTGTTATAATTCAAATTGATACTAGTACTTCAGAAATCAGTAAACGTCATTTCCTTAAATCGATACCTTGTGTATTTTGATTTTGGTAACTTTTTGTAATAATTTGGTTACGAAACAGTTTTTTGCTGTACCTGATTGCATTTTAAATGCAAACGTCACGTGATAACGCCAGAAACGTCACGTGATAACGCCAGAAATATATGAAGTATTGGATCAATACAACAACGTCTGCATTAAAACGTCAACAAGTGAACAATTTCACCTTACCGTAGGTTTTCACTAATTAAGGAGTTAAACTACAATAGCGTGGTCGACATTGTTAAGTTAAGTCTACTTGAAGCATTGCTTTTGCTTAATTCTAATATGACGCCATTATTACGCTTTGTTAACAAAGCCGTATTCTAATGAGCACGAAAAATATGTTTGACACATGCGCATTTTAACATGGGGAGTCATTATGATTGACCACATTTTACACTTCGCTAACGCTCAGTGTCAAATATCGACAATTATAATGCTTATCCATGTTAAAATGAGCATAGAGCATGACACGAAGGAATTATTTCTTAATTCGACTGTATATATATACTAGTCATGAGCATAAGAAAATAACGTTGCAGTCCCGTTCTTTACTTTGATTTTTACATTTTTACATTTTATTCTGAGGTTATTGTGTTATAATTTTATGTTAGGTGTAAGGCAGTGTCTGCGCGTACCCGCATGCGGGTATGAATAGTCAAATTGCCTTTCTAGGCTGCGCGTACCCACATCCGGTTTTCTAATAAAATGCCATCGGATCGGGTATAAAACGTGAAATATCTACAAAAATTAAAATTTAAAGAAGCAAGTAATAATGATTAATGAAACGTGAACGTAGATTGGCAACATTTGAAATGTGCAGCCGGGTTGAAATCTGTGCTAAAACAATAATATTTGATTTTAAAAATTTGTTCCAAATCTTAATTATTTAATTAATACAATTTGAAAATATTTTTTTCTTCATATTCTTCACTCGTTCTACACGAAACCCCCATACTATCGATATTTTTCGTATGTATTGCACGTTTTATTCCCGATTCGATGGCATTTTATTAGAAAACCGGATGTGGGTACGCGCAGCCTAGAACTGCAATTTGACTATTCGTACCCGCATGCGGGTACGCGCAGACACTGCCTAGGTGTAACGCATCTTCTTATTGGCTGACAGTGTTTGGTCTATCAGCTAAAAGACATTATTTTGTCATGTTAGCGTGATGTCATCGACGTTTTTACATGATTTACTCCAGTTTACAATGGATTTTAGAATAGAATAGTTGTAAACGGTACCTGGCTTTTAATTTCCTTTGCAAGACGCTAGTTTCGTCTAAATAAGACTCATCAGTGACGCCCATATCAAAATAGTCAGAATTCTAAACAAGTTCAAAGTTGAAGAGCAGAAAGGACCCAAAATTCCGAGTATCGCTAACAAATAAATTAAACCTTGTCACATTGTTTCTGCATGAGGCTCTAGTCCAGTGGTTTTCGTTGGTTTTTCATTTATTGTTATTCACACTAACCAGGCCGTTACTTGACCTTTTGTACGGTTTCATTAAAAATAACTTTGTATTTTCTTTTTAGATAATAGTTTGTTTGTTTTCTTGCATTTAGTTTTTTTTTCTGTTTTTTTTTTTTTATATGTTTCGGGTATCTTTTTTCTGTATTAGAAAGAAGGTGAAGAAAAATAGTAGCTGAACAGTTATACATGTACTCAAACAATATATATTCTTTAAGAAAAAATGAAGACAAAGGTACAATTTACAAAAGTCTGAAAATAAAATTATAACCAAATTAGGTCGCAGACGTTTTACTTAATCGAAAAAAAATATATTTGATCCTTTATTGTCCATTGAGACAAATAAAACTGTAAAAATATTGCCTTCCAGTTCATTGACAATACAATGTCGAAAGGTCGATGCTTCATTACAGTAAAAAGCTGACGTTATGTACGACTCCCGCCATTAATGTGAGATTTATCACGTCTTTACAGTGATTAGGGTAGGAAAGGTTACTACTGATTGCATCTTATTGCTTTTTTAATTGTCTCTATTCACTTACTCTCACCAGACACACTAATTGGACGAGGAAAAAGTACCGGGAAGTTAGGAAGGTTATGGATGACCGATTTATTTACTCGATAGATCATGGGAACAATAATATTTTGATATGACTACATATGGTAATTAATATTCTTGTTTGTAAAATAAGAGAGAAAGATAATATGTAAATATTTGAATTTTCACATAATTGATATTAGTTTTTCAATATATGCTAACAAATTATACCTAATCATTTGAAAGCCGCGACTTTACTTGCAAGACTGTCCCATCTTGTTATCCTTTCATGGTTTATGACATCAACTACAACTGTGCACCTACATGACTAGTGTAGACCCATTCAAACAACAAAAACCAACGGTCTATTCTATATAAAAAAAGAAGAACAAGCAACACTTTCCAACCACACCAACAAACGACATTGAACAACATGTTCCCGATTAAGGACAGGTGCGTAAAAATGTAGGGGTTTTTAATTCTTTAACAGGCACCAACCTTCACTAAAAAAACAACATAAAAAGACACATTATAAAATATCTATTGAAATGACAACAATCTTTTCAACGCGGGCATGGGATCGTTACAAGTACACAATAGATAAATTATATCAACGCATAAAATGTGTTAAATTATATGAACGCATAAAAAAAAATTAATTGTATAAACGCATAAAAAGTGTACAAAACAACATCACTATTAAAAAAGGGAAAATATTAAATGTAATCATCTATCTATATTTCGGATAACAGATATCTGTCATCAGTATGATAATAATGTGAAATTAATCTTTTCTCATCTTATACAACAATAATCATAAATATAAATCAATTGTTTTAAAACAATTGTTACGGTCTTTCCACTCTGAAACATGTTTGGTTGATTTTTATTGATTTATATATTGATTGTTTAATTGGTTGCTTGGTAAGTTAGTTGGTTGGTTGGTTGGTTGGTTGGTTGGTTGCTTGATTGATTGATAGCCGGAAAGATAGTTTTATAGCCTCACGGAACACGTTGTAAAGGAATTGAAAGCGTAGTTCAAGTGTTTGTAAAAACACTTGAGACGTAGCCTCTAGGAACACATGAAAACGGCATTGAGAGCCTAGTCTCCGTGTTTAAACACTAGAGACCCAGCCTCTAGGAACACGTAAAATAGGCATTGACAGCCTGATGTCCGTGTTTAAACACTTGAGACTTAGACTCTAGGAACACTTGAAAACGGCATTGAGAGCATGGTGTCCGTGTTTAAACACTAGAGACCCAGCCTCTTAGAACACGTAATATAGGCATTAAGAGCCTGGTGCCCGTGTTTAAACACTTGAGACCTAGACTCTAGGAACACTTGAAAACGGCAATGAGAGCCTAGTCTCCGTGTTTAAACACTAGAGACCCAGCCTCTAGGAACACGTAAAATAGGCATTGAGAGCCTGGTGTCCGTGTTTAATTACTTGAGACCTAGACTCTAGGAACACTTGAAAACGGCATTGAGAGCCTAGTCTCTGTGTTTAAACACTAGAGACCCAGCCTCTAGGAACACGTAAAATAGGCATTGAGAGCCTGATGTCCGTGTTTAAACACTTGAGACCTAGACTCTAGGAACACTTGAAACTGGCATTGAGAGCCTAGTCTCCGTGTTTAAACACTAGAGACCCAGCCTCTAGGAACACGTAAAATAGGCATTGAGAGCCTGGTGTCCGTGTTTAAACACTTGAGACCTAGACTCTAGGAACACTAAAAAACGATATTGAGAGCATGGTGTCCGTGTTTAAACACTAGAGACCCAGCCTCTTGGAACACGTAAAATAGGCATTGAGAGCCTGGTGCCCGTGTTTAAACACTTGAGACCTAGACTCTAGGAACACTTGAAAACGGCATTGAGAGCCTAGTCTCCGTGTTTAAACACTTGAGACCAAACCTTTAGGAACACATAAAATAGGCATCGAGAGCCTGTTGCCCATGTTCAAACACTAGAGACCTAGCCTTTAGGAACACGTGAAAACGACATTGAGAGCCTAGTGTCAGTGTTTAAACACACGAAACCAAAACTCTAGGAACACATGAAAACGGATCTGTGAAACATTTTAGTTCTATTTAAATTATGACATTTTGTAGGAACATGCAAGGATATATACATTTTTGTAACACGCCTACAAAAAAAATCATTGCATCTTCCTTTATAAAAGGTGTGTCTTATTTACTTATTGATCTTATTGGAGTTCATTGTATTCAATTTGATTTAAAGGAAATCGAACCTGACTTGCATGGTTTTAAATGCACGTGCACATTTTTATTTTTTTTTCGAAAAAGGGGAAAACCCCTATTTCATTATAGGTTGTACCGTATGCAGTGATTGTGACGTCACCAAGCTGATATAGTCAAAAAGATAGTTTATGTTTATTATAATCCTTTGCAGAGAGAGACGTCTTCCTGATCACAACTATGTATAAAGAATGTGCAAACGGATTTAATTTTCTTTCACTTACAGGTCATTGATGTCGGATCGTGCATGCTTTTTTCGCACACGTATCAACGGGAACACAGATTTTTGATTTTTAATACATGTTTAGAAGTTTGAATTTAGGATTTTACTTCTATTTACGAACTTTGGATTGATTTCTACGTCATTGATTTTAATTTCTCAGTCCAGATTGGAACGTTAAGCGGACTGCACGTGATTTATACTGCTAACGGAAAATATATTTTCTCGATTTATTTTACGTCATTGATTTTAATTTCTCAGTCCAGATTGGAACGTTAAGCGGACTGCACGTGATTTATACTGCTAACGGAAAATATATTTTCTCGATTTATTTTACAGGTAGACTATTGTCCAATCACTGACCGCTGACCACTGGTCGACTCATTCATTGCATGCACACACAAATAATGCTGGTATTATGAAGTACTTTAACAAAAATCTTATCGATTAATTTTCAGAAATACATGTACATGATATGGAGCAGATATTTCATTTTGCAGGAATAGATTTGCATTTCAGAAAGAAATTTATTCATAAAAAAGATGGATTAGCATTTTTATAATAGAATAGAAATGGGATTCCTAAAAAAAAGGGGGTGTGTGTGTGTGTGAGTGTGTGCAGATGGGTAGTTGTGTGTGGGCATTGTATGATTTACAAAGATAAATTGCATGTACGCATCATGAGAGCTGTAAAGTTTTGAGCTAAACTTAGTCAATTCGTTGATTTTCCCCATTTCAGTAGCATGAAAACGCCCTACGCGTATTTTTTCGACAAAATTTCACGACATAAATAATGTCGCGACTAACATTTTGCTCACATTGTTTTCAAATTTACCCCTAACTTTTTTCAAAGAAAAAGCAGTTTGAAGTGAATGTCAAAATTTAGAACATGACTGACCTTGACCTCATTTTTTGAGTTGGGACCCAAGGACACCAAATAAAGAGGTTCTAGGTTTATACGCCTAAAGGTTAATGAGTTCATATGCATATCACTTATCTCAAATGCAAAAGGGGAAATAACTCTCATATGGAGTCTCCGGATAGCCTCGGTCAATTTAAGTTCTTATCCTGAAGACGTAATGAGCAAATTGGTAAAACAAATTTGTCGTAATCTTATACGGTTACGAAGGAATAGTGGCCACAAGAAAAACAGTGTTTCGGGAGGTAACTCTTACAACGTAAAGTATTTGGTTACGCAGTTGTCAGTTTTTAAAGCGCATACACTTTACGATATCATATTCCTAAAATCTAAGCGACATCTTGTGAAACAACAATGCTACGCCAGAAAAATTTGGCGAAAGAAAATAAAATCAGAACGAAATCAATAGGTCTTTCCACCGGAAAGATGGAAAGACCTAATAATATAATTGAAACCGAACACAGGAACGCCTGTGTAATTCATGAATATCAAAACCGAAGTAGGTAATGTATTTAGAACAGATATTGCATAGATATGCTACTGACAAAAAGTGCGATTTGAATAGGTATGTTTCAAAAATTTAGAAGTTTGATGATTAAACAAAAACATTTAATTTTTAATCAGGAATATACCGTACTTTGCAATGTTAATTGCAAGACTACACATTTTGTTGTTGGCAAGTCAGAATAGCTATTCAAAAACAATGTGTTGGTCATAGCAGGAAAAATTTTGGATAAGAGAATTTAAATCTTTGGCACATTATAGGATCAATGAAAAGGTATACACATATGGTCAAAATAGTGAAGTAAGCACATAAAAACTTAATGTTATCAGTAAACGGGAAACGGGAGGTAAGTCATTTTATACATGTCAGTTTTACAGTTAGCTATAATTTCGACGATAAGTTAATATTCGCCAGTTTTTGTATTAATTTGATACTTTCCGTTTATGTAATAAACATATTTATCTTCAGAACATCAAAAATATTCTACCGCTATGTTTAATTACAATTTATATGCCTAATATATATACATGTTATATTTTAAATCATTTAAAAGCACATATGTTATACTCGCACACGTCATACACTTATACATATACTAGAAGTCTAGGATTCTGATTTTGTTATAAGCACATTATAAATCTTTCGTTGGAACTTTATGTAGAATATTGTGTTCATACTCCTAAAACCCGTACCAT
Source organism: Mytilus trossulus (assembly GCF_036588685.1). NCBI lineage: Eukaryota > Metazoa > Mollusca > Bivalvia > Mytilida > Mytilidae > Mytilus > Mytilus trossulus. Next base: position 74,892,179 of record NC_086382.1, on the reverse strand, counting down.
CCGAATCAATATAAACATGAATATATCACACAAGATAACTTTGAAGAGTTAACCTGGAGATCTAGAGTTTACTATATTATAAAATAAATGATGCTTAACTTTATCCTCTTTCATCTTAATGCCAATACACAACCTGATCTACTTTTCGTAGATAACAAGGATGACTTTTTGTGTCTATAGAACACAGATGCTTAGGGCATAAGTAAAGGATATAAGCCGATGACAATCCATTCTGTAAAATATTGGACAGAGGCTGAGGCCGCAGGATGGCTAGAGACTTATATTTTACTTAAAACATGGTTTAACACCTCGAAGAATGTATATAAGAAAGAAAAAGCAAACAAAGAATTTTTTTTATCAAGTGTGGAAATTGTTTTTTTAATAATAAACATTGTTAATTAAAATATATCCTACATACTGGCTCATTTAAACAGTAGTTCAAAGTAAACATAGACAAAAAGGAAGTACAGCTGAAGGTAAACAACATGTAATGCTACCTGAAGAATATGACTCAGGGTATGCATATCATGATTTGTGCGTAAAAAAAGACAACTCATCTTATCCGCTCATTTTTTCCGTCAATACCTTTACATGAGTTTTGTGTTTCAAAATGGATAAATGGTAGAAGTACTAGTATATTCCTAATGCAAAAGAAAAGAAAAGAAAAGAGTGATCATTGTGATGTCGTTATATTAAGTGAGTGTACACAATAAATGTGTATTAAGATATATTCGATTTAGGTGTAATACCACCATTGATTTTCCCCTATAAGTCTTTGTTAAATTTGCACTTTTCAAAAAAATGTGCAGAATTTATCTTTGTTTTAAATAAAGAAATACTTGGCATGAGTAAAGTTTTATCCTGTCCAGTTCTATAAAAAAAATTTCACATAACATTTCATTGCATATAAGAAAATTACCATCATCGGAAGTTAACCAATCAAATTTCTCCCCTTCTTCTATGTATGCACAAGGTTTAGTCACCATGTAACCTCAAGATTACAAAATTTTCTATAAAAATCACAAATAAAAAATAATGGTGTTTAGAAATACCCAAGACATATGTTTATGACCCAGAAATAGTTTTACTGCAATAAAATGTAGGATTAATTACCTACAACGGTCAAATTCAAGGGAATATTTTTTAGACCTACTTTCCGGATGTGACATACCATGATTTGGTGGTATTAAACCTAAAGAAGACCTTTTTTGTTCAATAAACTGAATGAGACTTTTTTCATTTGTTATACTGGTTATTTCAAGCATTTCTGTCAAGTTTTGCCATAATCAGTTCAATAGTTTGAGAAAAATCTAGTATAATGAAAGACGACATCTACAGTGATTCGAGAAAAATGTCTTCGACAAATCTAAACCAAGCCGCAACAAGATAGAATGGAGTGTGGACCAATAAATGATCAAATATCTATCTTATCTGCCTGCAAACAGTTGAGTATGATACACAAGATGATTTTAGGAAGATAAATATCACTAATGAACCTCTTTGTCTTCTTTATAAGGTCTCTTTGGGTCAATTTATACCTCTTATTTCCTAAAAATTTCAACTTTTCAGGCCAATAAATAAAAATAATGGGGTAACTTTCACTCATTTATGGTAGAAATGATATAAGAAATGAGTAATTAGAGCATTTTAGCAGAATGAACAATCCATATAAAAGTTTACTGACTCCAAGGAGGTTTCAATAAGTCCTTATGTAAAAATTAAATTTACGCCGCGTTCCAAAGAGGGACATAAAAGGCTTCTCTTTTAAAGAATAACTTGTCGTTACAACATTAGAAATAATTTCATCTACTTATTACTATATTATATTTAAGACTATTACCTAGGAAATTGTTATATCAAAGCAAAATATAAGAAATAACCATCCCCTCCAAAATATGCACTTAGTATGGCTTGTTCTGTCAATTGAATATTCATGGTACAGGCCTATTTCAAGACAATTTTCTCATAAAATGTGTTTTGGAGACTCATCCAATCAGAATATTTCATTTTTGTATTATTTCACTTAAATAGCAAGAATTTTTAACACATGAGAATACTCACAAGGCCATAGGTGCATATACAATTTCCCATATTAGGTGTAATACCACCATTGATTTTCCCCGTATTAGTCTTTGTTAAATTTGCACTTTTCAAAAAATTGTGCAGAATTTATCTTTGGTTCAAATAAAGAAATACTTGGCATGAGTAAAGTTTTATCCTGTCCAGTTCTATAGAAAAAATTTCACATAACATTTCATTGCATATTAGAAAATAACCATCATCGGAAGTTAACCAATCAAATTTCTCCCCTTATTCTATATATGCACAAGGTTTAGTCACCATGTAACCTCAAGATTACAAAATTTTCTATAGAAATCACAAACAAGAGGCTCTCAAGAGCCTGAATCGCTCACCTGATTTTTTTTGGTTTAATCTTTCATCAATGATTATTTTGGCTTTTCAATTTATTTAAATGTTCTTTAAATCGTCCTATTCTCTTCAAAAGCCAAAAAAAAAATCATTTTCTCCTATGTTCTATTTAGCCATAGGAGCTATGTTTCTTGACATACAAGAAAATGAAATATAAAATTTATACTAGATACTCTGAAACTCTGAAACTCATTTAGCCTAAGTTTGGCTGAAATTGATACAGCAGTTTCAAAGGAGAAGGTTTTTTAAAGTAAGTCAACATGATGAACAAATTGTGAAAAAAGGCTTTAAAGGGCAATAACTCCTTAAGAGGTCAATTGGCAATTTTGGTCATTTAACTTATTTGTAGATCTTACTTTGCTGATCATTTTTGCTGTTTACAGTTTATCTTTATCTATAATAATATTCAAGATAATGACCAAAAACTGCAAAATTTCCTTAAAATTACCAATTAAGTGGCAGCAACCCAACAATGGTTTGTTTGATTCGTCTGAAAATTTCAGGGCTGATAGATCTTGACCTAATGAACATTTTAACCCCATGTCAGATTTGCTCTAAATGCTTTCGTTTTTGAGATATAAGCCAAAAACTGCATTTGACCCCTATGTTCTATTTTAAGTAACGGTGGCCATGTTTTTTGACAGATCAAAAATCTAAGCACACACTTTGTGCAGGATAATCTAAGGAACAATCATGCTAAGTTTCATCTAAATCCATTCAGTAGTTTCAGAGGAGAAGATTTTTTAAAGTTAGCAAATATGATGAACAAATTGTGAAAAATTGCCATTTAAGGACAAAAACCCCTTAAGGGGTCAATTGACAATTTTGGTCATATCAACTTGTTTGTAGATCTTACATCGCTGATCATTTTTGCTGTTTACAGTTTATCTTTATCTATAATAATATTCAAGATAATGACCAAAAACTGCAAAATTTCCTTAAAATTACCAATTAAGTGGCAGCAACCCAACAATGGTTTGTTTGATTCATCTGAAAATTTCAGGGCTGATAGATCTTGACATAATGAACATTTTAACCCCATGTCAGATTTGCTCTAAATGCTTTCGTTTTTGAGATATAAGCCAAAAACTGCATTTGACCCCTATGTTCTACTTTAAGTAACGGCGGCCATGTTTTTTGACGGATCAAAAATCGAAGCGCACACTTTGTGCAGGATACTCTAAGGAACAATCATGCTAAGTTTCATCCAAATCCATTCAGTAGTTTCAGCGGAGAAGATGTTTGAAAAATTGTTAACGACGACAGACGACGACGACGACGACGTCGACGACGACGGACGCCAAGTGATAAGAAAAGCTCACATGGCCTTTTAGGCCAGGTGAGCTAATAAAAAATAATGGTGTTTAGAAATACCCAAGACATATGTTTATGACCCAGAAATAGTTTTAATGCAATAAAATATAGAATTAATTACCTACAACGGTCAAATTCAAGGGAATATTTTTTTAGACCTACTTTCGTAGATTGATTTGGTGGTATTACACCTTGAAGTCTGAATTACAAAAAGGATATAGTTATAGTCGCTAATAATAGCAAGCTTTATATATATTATATTTTCAAACGTAGTCCTCTCTTCTTAGTTTCTTGTTTCTTCTCTGGTGTTATTTTTTACTAGATGAATGATAAAAATAAATGATTGTTGGCAAATATGTCATTAATGTTCAGTACGAAAACAAGTTAAAAACAAATACGATAGGGAAAAAAAGAAAAGCCTATAAAGACATGTTGACATTGAACCATATCGATTGCACCGCAGTCGATTTTATTTCAAATATCTAACTATAAAAAAATGCACTTTTTTCTCAAGTTTTAATGAGTGACAGAATTATTGTATTGGAAGATGATTTTTTAATATAATGTTGTTTTTTTTAAATTTTCATTTGTTCTTTGGTTGTGTTTTTGTTCCCACGAAGAAAATCATAGGAGGCATAATTATCAATAGTAGTTAATTCAGTGATTGAACTATCGTTCACATGTAAAAACCAGTTGTGCTACCTTTTGCTGTCCAATATTTTTAAGAAAGAGGAGGGCTATTCTAAATAAATATTGAACAGTTAAAGGTAACATAATGGTTGACCGAATTCTTCTGCCCCTATAATGCATATTTTTACTAATTAACATTCTATTTTTATTGATTTTGCTATTTTCTAATTTTTTAAGATATTTTTTTTTTTGCAATATAGAGACAGAAAAATGTGCCCATTCAAAACAGGAGATAGCGGACAATTTGTAAGCGCTCATTTTATCGCTTATCTTGTATTTATCAGACATTCGTACCTGTACACACTTGTAGATAAACGTTTTTTTTTCTACATTTTCGTGTGCCTTACCAGGATCCGCGACCTCCTATGTCCAGATAATACACTGTTTTCAACATTCAATATAACAACAAATGGAAGTTTTTAACTACCTTGACTATACAGCTCTTGCACTGTATGGAAAAACATTTAATACATTATACTTTCAATCTCATCAAGTTTGACGGAAGTTTGACATCTTGAACTATTTCGACCAATGAACGTTGATTTCCGGTAACTAAGATCTTCTATCTTCTGTATGAATACCACGTGATATCTAATTATATGCAAGAAGGCAGAATATCCTAGCTACTGGAAATCAACGTTGGTCGAAATTCAAACTTTAAATACAATAAAGCTGCATTTTCATACTTAAAACGTTTTCTCCATTACATACAAACGTGATCAAACTGAGCAAAATAGAATACACGTGAGTAAAATAATATACAATATTAATATAGAGACATGAAATGAACAAATATTTTAACATTGCTGACTGATCTTAAAGTCGAGTTGACTGTAAATTTATTAATATAAGAAATATAAATTAGTTTAATACCTAAAGCAATATACAAACATAATATTCACGAAGTTGTTTCTGATCCGTGTGTTAGTGTCAGTATTCTTTTAATTTTTTGCATATTTGGCAAACATCTAATTTTAACAAATTTTAAAATGTGTAAATTTTCCTATTTTTTCAAGGTTGTTTTTTCCATATTACATAGGTGTAGTTTAACAACTGGCAGTTTATATGATTCTATAAATAATATTAAAGTAAAATTATGATTTCAAAGAATTGCAGAATGATATGCATAATTTCAGCTGTATAAATGATATATTTTGACCATTAAACACGTGTTAAACGAAACAACAGTGTAAGCAGTATTCGAGGTTTTTTTTATAAAAAGATGAGGCATCAATATCAATGAGACTATTATCCATCAAATACCAAATGACATGGAAGTTAGATACATACTTTCACAATTCGGCATTCCAGAATGAGAATAATCCTCACTTATTGTAAGCTATGGAGGTGACGAAATGATTAATGGATTAAAAACGATCCAAACAAAAACACTAACGGCCTGATTTCTGAACAAAACAATAAACGAACTACAACTATTATACACAGCAATAAAAAAAAAAACCTGAATAACAGGCTTCTGACTATGGAAAAAAATATGCACTATATGACGGGGTTAAACATGCAAGCTGGCATAAACCATCCCATAACCTGGGATAGTGGTAAAACAGTACAACATAATGACAAACTATAAACATCAGTTGTAAAGGGTTGAACTCATCGGATCAATATAAAAGTAAAACAAAACAAAAAACATCAAACACTACTAATTTGAAAGTAATGGCAGTTACTTAAAGGTAGTTACATGTAAAGGCCAATAACTAATAATAAGAAATCATGAATCTAAGACTATAAATCAGTATACATCCAACATGTCATAATTCTCTCAGTCTAAATATTTCATGCAAGACCAGATTATAACGAACAAACAACCAGCAAATAGAATTACAGTTATAACATTCAATTTGATAAAAACATAACGACCTCTGTTTCTCGAACACCTACAACAACAGCGTATGTAGGAGCGTTCGTTACCACCTTCTATCTCAGAATATTCATCTATTTGACTGTCTCTACAACAGCAAAAACGACAACAACAACAACAACAACAAATGGAACGACATCTTGAATAACAAGACAAAAAACATCGATCGAAAAGACAGCCTACAAGAAGTGATAAACCATACTGTGAAGTAATACTAAATATAAGATTCATAAGGAAAAAATATACCGCTGGAGGAGAAAGTGTTGCTTGTCCCAGGAACCCTGCAAATGTTCCTATGCCAATTGACATATATCCTGCAACAAATCTAACCAAAAGCTTTCTCAACAAAGTAAAACTTTTCCATCCAAGTTTTTGCATGATAAAGAGAACAAAATGTTGTGCGTATTTTTATGATAAAAAATATCGTCTCAACTGAAAAAGATATAGCTAAGGAAAGGTAAAGAGTGTTAATTAAAGCTGTACTAGCAAGCTCGAAAGCAATTTTGCAAATATAGGCTTCATCAAAAGTTGATTCTATATCTCGTATGATTTGCTTTCTGAAGAGACTGTCCGACAACTTTGGTATGCTGGCATGATAATCTAACACATCTTTTGCATGAGTTATTACGTTTTTTCCAATTGGAATCCAGTTCCACAATTTTGGAGTAGAACACGTCTCATTCGTGCCATGATGATAAGCATAAAGAATTGTACCTTCAACAATTACATTGATGTAAGAATATCGTATAAGTGAACCTGCAGTTGCACTAATAAATGCCATGAAAAAGGCTACTTTCATTCCAACTTCTTTGAATTCACCCACTGTGACTGTACATAAATCAGCACATGATGAGTTCTGGTCAGCGTCATTGCTAAGCTGTTCTCCAATCATAATATAAGTAATCGCATGTTCGCAGTTGTTATGTCTAAAGTCGTAATCACGTTCACCTAATCGCTCACAAAGTCGCTCTTGTATTCTGTAAGGATCTAGAAAAGACGATTCGTATTTGACATAAAACAGTCCTGCTTCAAAATCAAAGGGGTCGCATGTTTCGCTCCGTTGTATTTCTTTCATTTCGATTCCAAAATTACTGGTATTTGTACATATTTCTCTCGATGAAGTATAGTGGCCAACTATTACTTTAACGCTGTTTTCTCCCCTTTCCAAAATATCCATCAACATAAAGTGATGGTTATAACTGCAACACGGTTTCGATCTCCGTACTTTCAAATGTGCAAATCTCTGAATGGTGCCATCTTCAATTCGGTTATAGAACTCCGTTAAATCTGAAATTGTGTCTTCCTGAAATTATATGAATTTTATAGTTCTTAAAAAAAATTGAGACAGATTTATTCCATATGGTCAAAAAATAAAAGCACCATCTTTTAAGCCTTATGCAACCGAGGCGTTTTTTATATTTACTTTTAATCAGGAGAACTTTGTATTAAAAAAGGAGGAGCGAAAGGTACCAAAGGGACATTCCAACTCACAGTCGAAAATTAACTGACGACACCATGGTTAAAAAAATAAAGAATAGTACACTAAACACAACACACAACATAGAAAACTAAAAATAGAGCAACACAAATTCTTAAAAAAAAACCTTGAGATTAACTCAGGTGCTCTGGAAGAATAAGAAGATCAGTATTGCTAATGTTGTCATGACAAGAATGTTTCGGTAAGTCACACTCGGGGGAAAAGGACTGTATTTACGACAACTTCCTTGAAAGCAACAACCCCTCTATCAAGATATTAAAGCAGAGTTCCTTAACCAAAGTATCTATGACAATTATTTTGTTACTTCAGTTACTATAAAAAAAAATGTAATATACTGGGGTGATATATGGTAGAAAAGCAAATGACAAATAAGAGGGAAAACGTATGTCTTTCTTTTTTTTTAAACAATCATATGTCAAATTACTTTATGTCGAATCACGAAAAAAAGTATTTTAACAGGAAAATGCTTAATAACTCTTTTAGAATATATTATAAAGGAGTGTCGAAAGATACCAGAGGGAGAGTCAAACTCATAGATCGAAAATAAACTCTGACAACGCCATGGCTAAAAAACAAAAAGTCAAACAGACAAATAATAGTACACGAGACTCAACATGGAAAAAGACCAAGCAACACGAACCCCACCAAAAACTAGGGGTGATCTAAGGTGCCCAGGAAGGGTGAACAGATCCTGCTCTATATGTTGCACCCGTCGTGCTGCTCATGTTATTCCAATCCCGGTAAAAAGTATAATTCCAAATGTAACATTCGTGGTGAAAATATAATGTTTTTTTGTTATTCGTCTCTTAAAAATAATTGTTACAATAACAGCATAACCATACGACTGTCACCCAAATACTTGCACTATTAGTGTGCTGGTGAACTTCATAATGCATAGGGATAAAGGTTATCTGTATATTGAAAAAAAATTGTAAGATACGATTATGCAGTTTGTTACAAGGTAATAAATACAAATTCTTCCTCTATAAATTCTCATAATCTAAGTTTCAAGTGTTTTGATATGACGTTAATTTTTCCTTCTTTTTTAAAGTTGTATAGACTCATAAGTATTTTATCAAAATCTCCTGTTAAAACTTTATGTATTTATTTATCAAGTCTATGTATCAACTGTTTTTTTGAAAATTACTATGCTTAGTTTGAAAAATGACGCAGATCCAAGAAACAATTACGACAGACACTAAAACACCATACTTAAAAAGTTAAAGTTTTTTTCTAAGCTCCCTGAAGTTTGTGATGAACTGCACCAAGCATTAAAAGCTACATATCTAAAGGTATGACATTACGTCATACTTTGTTTATTCATATCGGTTAAAATGACAATAGGATTTGACGGTATCTCAATAAGATAATAGATGCCAAAAAACTCAACAATACAGAATACATTGTCAATAATAATTCAACAAGAAATATATTTGAACGTGTTAAAATTTCAAAATTTAATGTTTGAATACATAGTATATGCATGTAACGGCTTATTGTGAGAACAGTTTGACTACATTAACTTGGAGCATAAAAGTCGCTCGAAATCTGTATTTGTGTTGCATTTTTTTTAATTTGTTAGACTACATGATTTTTTAATCAATCATAGACATAACATACACTCTGTGTTTTTGTGTTGGATTTTTTAGCAAATAAAATGTATAGCTGATACTTTTATGTCTCGTTCACACGTAACTTTAATTCGAATTAAATTCGAATCGAATGCGAATCGATTTCGCTAATCGCGTTCTCACACTCTTCTTTTTTAAATTCGAATTGATTCAAATTGGCTAATTGAATTAAATAATTCGCATTAGAAATACGTTTTTGTTAATCCGAATTAAAAAAGTTATACACCTGTTAACAAAGCAGATTTTAGTAATCTTAGTAAATTTGTTAAAAATAAATTACATAAACATGAAAAGTTTTCTATACCACCAGTGAATATGAATGAGCTATTTAATGAATTAGCAAGACTTGATATAAATAAAACATCATAAGACTAAGTGCCCCTTTAATTGCATAACCTCTCACATATATATTCAACAGAAAGATAGATACTGACGAATGCTAAGGTAACACCAGTTTTCAACGATGGTGACAAGCTTTTAGCAACAAATTACAGACCTATATCTGTTCTTCCAACTTTATCAAAATTAATAGAAAGACATGTTTCTAACAAAATGTACAAATATTTATCTAAACTTAAACTTTTACACCCTACACAATCTGGAATCAATCTGGTTTTAGGCCGCAGCAATCTTGTAAAACTGCACTTATCAATATCATTGACAATTGGTTGCAAGAAATGAATGATGGCAATTCAAATCTAGCAATTTTATTAGATTTTGAAAAGCTTTTGATTTGGTAGATCATGATATTCTTTGTTTAAAGCTTGAAATTTATAGATTTAGTGAGGCTACTGTGGGGCCAAAAAAGGATCATACTGAACCTTCTCCTTTTTAGATATAAATGCAAGGAAAACATATTACAATGGGTATATTCTTCCCTTAATTGACTACTGCTGTATTATTTGGGGTGAATGTAAAAATGAAGGGAAAACAAGAATTTCAAAACTCCAAAAAAAGGAGGACAATAGAATAAAATACCACAAATATTTATTCTATATAAATGTCTGCGTATGAAAGCACCAATGTACCTAGTTCAAAAGTTTAAACTGAAATCAGATAATCATTCTTACTCCTTAAGAGGTGTCACTCAAGGTAATCTGATAGTTCCTAAGCTTAAAGCTGAACTATCTAAGAAATCCTTTGCTTATTCTGGATCAGTATTATGGAATGGACTTCCACACAAAATGTGTAAAGCTCAAAACACTTTTACTTTTAAGCAAAATATCAAGAAGTACCTAACACAATCTTAATAAGAAATGTTTGCTACAATGTATTTCTATATTTTTTATTTTCATTTGGTTTTTTTACTACATGTATACTTTTAAAACAGCTTGATATCTTATGTTAATAACAATACATTGAAGTACATGACTGTAAATTAACTATGTGTAAATATCTGTTTTGATTGTATTGTAATTTGTATGCGAGGTCCTCAGGGAAGATTTTGTTTATTGTAACTAGCTGAGTTTACCCTCTTTAAATAAAGAATTTATTATTAGGTCTTTCCACCTTTCCGTGGAAAGACCTATAGGTTTTGTTCTGATTATTATTTTCTTTTCTTCCGCCTAATTTATTTCTTGCGTAGTATTGATGTTTCAAAAGATGTCGCTTAGACATTTGGAATATGATATCGTATAGTTTATACGCTTTAAAAATTCACAATTGCGTAACAAAATACTTCATGTTGTAATAGTTATCTCCCCAAACACTGTTTTTCTTGTGGCCACTACTCCTTCGCAACCGTTAACGATTACGACAAATTTATTTGACCAAATTGCTCGTTACATTTTCAGGATTCGGATATTCATATGGACCGAAGCTTTACGGAGACGCCATATGAGAGTTATTCCCCCTTTTCAATTCAATTAAGTGATATGCATTTCTAAATGGGAAACCATAAGTGATAAAGACATAGGGTCTTTAGATTTAAGGTCCTTGGTCCAAAAAAATAAAAATGAGGTCAAGGTCAAAGGTCAAGGTCATATTCTAAATTTTGATTTTGGCTTATTTTCATTTATTTTCCAATACAGTATGACATATTGACAAATATTTTTTCATAAATTGTTAGTTGCTACATGTCCTTACTTGTATATTTTGGTTGAAAGGGTGTGCAGACAATAAATGGGAGTTTTTGCCTATCTTACATTTAGAATTACGCGTAAAGTGATATTACTCATTAACCTAACATATTAAAGACCTAGGGTCTTTTGGTTAAGGTCCTTGGTTTCTGACCTTGAAATTGAGGTCAAGGTCATAGGTTAATATGACGTTCTAGATTTTGACCTTTGCTTTCAATTCATATAAATACATCATAAAGCCATAGGAAATAACATTTTAAACTGATTTTTTATATTCCAATATCAAAATAGATCTTTACTAGTGGAATGACCTACAATTGTTCTCTGAACAATTGGTTTTTAATTATTATTATAATCATTATTTTAAATTACTTTTTAGGCGACAAATTATATTATTATACTATCAAAATGTCAAGGTTTTGGAAGATTTCATTACTGTCATATGCCTGTATCAATTCATAAAAGTTGTGGTTTTGATTTTTTAACAAAACATCAATCTTGTATAAGATGCGTTGAACAATTAAGTATGAAATATAAATGATGTGATCCCACCAAAGCTTGAACAATGGACCAACGCCTATTTCTGATATTTACATAAATCTTCATTTATTTCAGTTCTTATACATTCTTGGCTTTTAAATAATCGGCTTTGAGCTTTCCGGATGAAGGTTATATTGACGCATTGAATCTATAAGCTTAAGGCACGAACACTTGTAAATTTGATTTTAAGTATCAACACTATGAATAACAGATATATATTTTTGCAGTCAAAGCTACTTTAAAAGCGCACAAACTGTCAAAATGATGTACACTGATTTGACTCACATTCTCATATTTGATTTATAACATACTAAAACACATATCCAAATTACAATTAGTCTGCAATAAGCAGTGAACAATTCATATACTAGATAATATATTCATCAGAATTTCGTGTGTTTTTTAGTCCAGATGTCATCTTATTTATTATCGAGATGACATCCGAAAAACTGACGACGATCACATAATACGATATAAAAGAAACATAACTATAAATAGAAAGCGACCTCGTGACATAAGATTTTCGTAAGTCTCTTTGATTTCTTGTCAATTATCGGTTTTACCTGCAAGAGAATGAGTTTTTGTTGATAGAGCCAGTCAATCATATGATTTCCATTTGTTTCTATTTCAAAGTTGTATTCTTTTCTTTTTAACAATTGAACTCGAATTATTCATACTTTATCAAACTCTAACTTACATGTTAAATTGAAAATCACATGAATTCGGAATTAATGAGGTCAAATTATTCACTTGCAAAGTTTCTTTGCTTATTTTGAAAAAAATTCAAACATACTTGCTGCTAAAATGATTTTTTATTTCTCTATTTCACTTTCATTCATGATTGAAAATAACAAATATGATTTTTTTTATATCTTATAGCTAGTGTCCCTTTAAAAAAATATACTAATAATATGTATTTGTAATTTATGTTCCAGTTGTTGAGAAATCAGACACAGTTTGCAAATTGTTAGAGGACATTTTAAGTAGCACAACTTTAAAGCTTCCTAATTTCAGATAATACATGTAATTGTGTTTCTTAAAATCCACTTACTAGAATTGGGAATATTTTTTTTTTTATTTTCTTTATAAAACGTTTATCTGTTTTAATCATTGCTTTCACAGTAATAATTTATTAAGGAACTCTGAAAACTGCATAGATGACAACAAAATACGTGTACAGAGAGTCTATATTTACATAATATAAAATGTATTTTGGGGGTAAAATAATTTTAAGTGAAAAGGGTTAACTAGTTACAACCTTAATCTACTCCAATCGATAAGAAAATGATGACACCTGGTAAAAGTTTTTAAAATCCATTTTATTATTTCAAACAAATCTCCAATCATTATAGTCAATTTACCATCTTACATTCTTTTTTCTTATGTAAATAGGAGTCTGAGTTCATATAGATACTACGCCTTGTATTACACACGACAATCAAAGAAGCTGCAGCAATTAATTTCACAACCAGGTGAATTGATAGTGTTCTCACCATTAACTGTTCTGATTGGGACCCATGAATATATCCTCATAAACTACTCCAAATAATAGTCACATTAACCTTGCAATAATGTTTAAGTTGCCTACCCATTTTTTTCTTTAAAACAAACCTATAAACAACTGTTCAAATAAACTCGATATACAAGAAGGCTATTAAACCAAGAGTTAGTTGTAAAAAAGATGAAATCATCCTTTCGAAAATCTGATGAACGCCAACAAAAGAGCTAAACCATTACGAAGTATCTGTTTCCAAGATAACGACGTATATCTTCCCGATATATCTAATGGTTGACTGCAAGTCCTCGAGGATATCGCTAGCCAAGTAGCCAGTACTTTGGTATTGGTATGAAAATACGAATATTGCTTTGATTGAAACTTACTGTTAAAAAGATGAAAAAATCATTTTAAATTACTTCCAATATTTTTTTTTTTTTTTGGTTTCACTTTATGTCCTTTTGATTTATTAGCTATTCAATGTTTGTATAAAATACTGTACTTTCTATGATACTTTTACTTGCATTATTAGTTCTAGTTGGAACAGTGATTTCTATGACCTGTTCAAACGTACCAGACCGTACCACGAAATCGTTTTGGTAACCTCCTTCCATTATACGAACTACACGCAAGAAAGTTAAAACAATGCACATTAATATACAGTTTATGAAAAACTAACACTGATTATTTCGATGACCATTGCTGTTGATATCAAATCTTGATAATGTTTTTCAGTTTACTCAATGGCGCTTATCAAAATTAATATGATTTCGTCGCTATAGCATATGATTGCGATAACGTTTTTAACCGTATTTTTGTGACAAAAATGTCGATTAGTGATTTGGGGATGCTCAGCGGGCGGGCGGGCGGCTCAATCAAATGTTTCTGTGCATTTACTCATGAACCGTTCAACCAAAGCTTTTGAAATTTTAATATGTTGTTACTGACAACTAAATGAAGGTCAAGTTCAATAATGGCGATTTTGACTTTTACCGTTCAGGAGTTATGGTTCTTGAAAGATTGAAAAATGGTGTTTCCAGTCGTGTCCGTCCATTTTCTCATGAACAATTCAACCAAAGCTTTTCAAATTTTAATATGTTGTTACTGATGACAAAATAGAGGTCTAGTTCAATAATGATGATTTTGACTTTAACCGTTCAGTAGTTATGGTTCTTGAAAGATCGTAAAATGGCGTTTCCAGTCGTGTCCGTGCATTTACGCATGAACTGTTCTACCAAAGCTTGCCAAATTTTAATATGATGTTACTGATGACAAAATAGAGGTCAAGTTCAATAATGACGATTTTGACTTTTACCGTTCAGGAGTTATGGTTCTTGAAAGATTGAAAAATGGTGTTTCCAGTCGTGTCCGTGCATTTTCTCATGAACCATCTAACCAAAGCATTTCAAATTTTAATATGATGTTACTGATGACAAAATAGAGGTCAAGTTAAATAATTAAGAAATAATTCCTTCGTGTCATGCTCTATGCTCATTTTAACATGAGTAGGCATTATATTTGTCGATATTTTACACTGAGCGTTAGCGAGGTGTAAAATGTGGTCAAATATAATGCCTACCCATGTTAAAATGAGCATAGAGCATGACACGAAGGAATTATTTCGATTCTAATAGGACAAAAAAAGTATTTTCATAGGTCGAAGCGTACGAAAATACCGTAAAAATGTTGGCTTTTCCCATTCCCTCCCCGATGAGTCTGTGCATTACATTTCATTTTTGATAAGTTTAAAAACTACGAGCAGGGTAAATATATGTTGTTTTATAAAAAATATATAATAAAAGTTTATGCTAGCTGCTTAAATGTATACATTTTTAAAGGATAACGATGGAAATAACGTTTATATACACAGTAAGTTCGTGCGCATGTGTCAAACAAGTTTGTTATGCTCATTAGAACACGGCTTTGTTTACAAAGCGTAATAAGGACGTCATATTAGAATGACGATTTTGACTTTTACCGTTCAGGAGTTATGGTTCTTGAATGATCGTAAAATTGTGTTTCACGTTGTTGCATTTACTCACGAACCATTCAATCTAATCTTTTCAAATTTTAATATGTTGATACTGATGACAAAATAGAGGTCAAATTTGATATTGACGATTTTCACTTTCACCAATCATCAGTAATGGTTCTTGTGATATTGCCAGGACACAAATAAATGCTAATAAATCCGGTTTGCTGTCGTTGTGACAGCCTCTTGTCTTTCATTCTATTCTGACGTTTACTTTACATCTTTTTTTTAGAATATCCACCAATTATTTGTATGGTTAATAGCAATTCGTAAAAGGTTTAATATTTTATCAAGATCTTTTTTAAAGCGAAATGAAGGAAAATTAATTTACAATGTATTTCATGTTGCAATATTTTTTTACAATGCGAATGATTATCATGTATAAAAGAAATATGAAACTTACCTCGTTCTCCTATTTTTTTAATTTTTTTTTCGTTATTAGTTATGGAATGCACTTGTAACCGTTTTACTATCTTGATAAAAGTGATTCAAATACCTGTGTTGTCATCGTCAGTAATGTACACCAACTTCCCTTGTGCGTATCAGTTTCGGCATTTGTGTTTATATGAAATTTTAAAAAGTCCTATGCTATATTTTAACATGATTGTGAACATTTCCAGGCGTAAAACTGTTGTATATCTTTTTCATTTTTTCTTGATAACTACGGTATTTAAAAAAAGGTACAAAGAGTATATTCAAAAAAATACTGAACTAAGAAGAAAATTCAAATACGTGTATAGAAGGTGTCCAAAAACTGTTGATATTGATAACAGTAGAAATAACCAAGTATAATATATCACGAATTACAACAATAAAACTACAGCAAAAGCAATATAGATCCTGTATTAAGACAACGATGTGTGAAAACTCAGGAGATACGATTAACTGTTACACTAGAAACAAACATCGGAATGCCAATTGCAAACTAAAAAGAAACTTATGCATTTAGGGGAAAGGAAGAGCATTACTTTTGAAGCCAAGTTCATATTTTTTTAGCTGATTATTATTGAAAACTTCTAGACACATAATATAAGACTATTTAACATTGATGCGCAATAACAATTCGTGTTCTGCACTGTACTACTCATGTTATTATGTTTGATAGTTTCGGTGCTAAGCTGTTGACTCGAACAGCTTATCGAATTAGACTATTTACCGGATTTGTAATCACATAAGCAACACGACGGGTGCCGCATGTGGAGCAGGATCTGCTTACCCTTCCGGAGCACCTGAGATCACCCCTAGTTTTTGGTGGGGTTCGTGTTGTTTATTCTTTAGTTTTCTATGTTGTGTCATGTGTACTATTGTTTTTCTGTTTGTCTTTTTCATTTTTAGCCATGGCGTTGTCAGTTTGTTTTAGATTTATGAGTTTTACTGTCCCTTTGGTATCTTTCGTCCCTCTTTTATGATTTTGAGATGTAATATAACTGCAATGTTCTAGGTATTAATGTAATGTGTAATTGATTTTCATATGATAGATCATATTGTTATTATTAAAAGGTGTAGTGTTCTGGGGTTCTATAACTATATATGAAAGCCTAATGTTCTATAAATGTTCTTTATTTCCATACAATACATACTTCCCAGGGGAAGGTAGAAAGCTGAAATTAATAAAATGATCCTATTACAATATGTCTTAGTATAATAAACTAAAATACACAAATTAGGTAACTATCAGGTATAAAGTACACATGCACTAACAGTATATGAAAACACACACCTAAATCAATCAATCAGTCAAAAGCTCACACATCGGAATCCTAGTTAAACACTTGCAAAGTGTCCTATAAAACCTGTGCCTATAAATATGTTACATGCTTATATATGCATGCCTAAACCATGACTACAAACTAGCATATAAGCATTCCTAAGGTGTAAATATACATAACCAACAATTCCTAGTGTGTAAGTTTGCCTATCACTACATGTAAGAAAAGATAATGGTTGGTAACCTAGACAGAGAATTTTACTTTTGTGTGTGTAATAAAATAAACGCAAAACACCTAAAAACATATATATATTTCTATGGAGGTAAGTATTAAAGATACTTTTATCTAGGTTTACAAAGTGTGTATTGCCTGGACCAAGTTAGAAATTCAGTTCGTATGAACCAAAAAATAGAACCCTTATTTACGGGTTGAAAACACAAAAATGTATACCTTGCACTATTTGTGCATACTTCTAAATACATAATAAAAATATAATCAGGCAGGGAAATAAACTTACTCTGTGGGGGACTTCTATTATTCTAATTTTGTTTTGATTAAACTGAAAACGTGTTCTATGGCTGAATTTTGAGAGCTATTATGGAAAGGGGATGGGAACTACCCTAAAATGCGTTTACTCTAAACCTGTACAAAGAAGGATAACTCTATACCAAAAAAGTGAAACACCACATTCCCTGCCTGATTTTGACATAACAAAATCACTACATTTAAAAAGAAACAAACAAATTCAAACCAGAATTTCTACAATTGTCTGATAATAAATGATTTCAACATCCTTATAATTGTTCTTTCATTCACAAACTGATTCTAATCAGAAAATAAGTACACAAGTGTAGAAATCGGACGAATGTAAGTTGTTGGTTCGCCATTCTTGATGACACGTACTAATGCTTTACGAACCAAACCATCTGAACTCGGATAAACTTCAATTATAGTTCCTGTTAACCACTGATTCCTATGCATAGTATCATCAATCATGAGCACAATATCATCCTTACATAGATTGCGGCTTTCAACTTCCCACTTTTTCCTGAGTTGAAGATTGTGTAAGTATTCTGATTTCCACCTTTTCCAAAACTGATTGGCTAATACTTGCACTTGTTTCCATTGAGCTTTATAAGTATCTTTAAGTGATAAATCTGGAATATATTCCGTATCATTGTCTGTTTTGTGAGTGAGAAGGACATTTGGCGATAACACATGAGGTGACTCTGGATCACTAGATACTACAGTTATTGGTCTGTTGTTCACAATACAACATACTTCCGCCATTAAAGTGCATAGAATTTCATGTGTAAGTTGTTTACCTTTTATATCGCACAACATTGAATTCAAGATCTTTCGAGCTAGTCCTATCATACGCTTCCAAGCACCGCTCATATCGGAGGCGTGTGGTGGGTTAAATTTCCATATGGTTCCATTGTTTTGGAGATAGTGTTTAATTGGTTGGTCTTCAACGTTGAAACTTGTAATGTCTAGTTCATTTATAGCTCCAATGAAATTTGTACCTTGATCTGATCGGAATTCCTTGACTGGTCCTCGAAGAGCTGTAAATCTGCGCAACGCATTAATAAAGGAAGATGAAGTCATCTCCTCAACCACTTCTATGTGTATTGCTCGAGTTACTAGACAGGAAAACATAATCGCTTTGTATTTGCTGAACCTCCACGTGTGCGTCTTGTTAAGATGGACCAAGGACCAAAGGTGTCCACGCCCACATAGGTAAATGGAGGGCTTGTTGTGAGACGGTCAGAAGGGAGATCAGCCATCTTCTGTTGTTCGGCACTTCCTCGCAATTTACGACATTTTATACAGTTGTGTAGGATGGAATTAATGAGCCGTTTACATCCAGTCAACCATATTCCTCTCGAACGAATTACTCCTTCAGTAAAATGTCTTCCCATGTGCTGAACAGCATTGTGGCAGTGCTTGACTATTAATGTAGCAATGTAGCTTTTACCTGGTATAATTACAGGCATTTTTTCACAACTTTCTATGTCTGAGTTTTTAAGTCTTCCTCCTACTCGAAGTAATCCATCGGAGTCTAATACTGGTGAAAGTGCAATTAAACTACTGTTCTTTTGTAAAGGTTTACTTTTCTTCAAGCAGTCATTCTCATTATAGTATATGTCTTGTTGTACCTCCTTTATAATCAACTTCTCAGACTCCTTCATAAAGGTGACGCAAGACTTACTGTTCTTGTCATCAGTCGCATCTTTGTGCCACATTGAAGCTTTTCGTTTAAGAAATGCGATACCTCTGACAAGACTTGTCCATGTTGAAAAATGTTCAAATAAACTTATGTCTAGACCTGATGACTTAACAAATGTCTTTTTTACTTCCACTAATAGTCTGACTTCTTTGTCGACTTCTGGTTCTATGACTTCAAACAGTGTGCTATCTGATAAATTCTGGGACTCAAAAAAGGCGTTTGGACCTTTTAACCATTCTGATTGTCTTAGACTGTTAACTTCCAATGGTCTTGTACCATGATCTGCTGGAGTATAGCTTGTTGGCACATAGTTCCATTGTAATTTTGTAGAAACCTTCAGAATTCGATCAACTCGATTGCTGACATACACATAAAATCGCCTAGTCTCATTATATAGATAACCTAGGACCACTTGACTGTCTGTATAAAAGTCTGTGGCAGATGAAGGTATCTCAAGAGTCTTCTGAATGAAAGACGCAAGTTCTGTTGCTAGAACGGCTGCACACAACTCAAGTCTGGGTATGGTGTGACCATGGTTAGGTGCTAATTTTGATTTTCCTAATACGAATCCCAACTGAGAATGTCCATTGTCATTGAATGTGCGAATGTAAGCTACTGAGGCTATAGCATCTTTGGATGCATCTGAAAAGATGTGGAGTTCACATTTTGAACAGTCGCCTAAAGATGTTTCAGTGAAAGATCTTCGGATTTCTAATGTTTCTAAGTCCTTTAATGATTGTTTCCAGACCTGCCAATCATTCATCAAATATTCTGGTAATGGATCATCCCAATCTACACTTGCGTTCTGTAAAGCTTGTCTCATTATCAGTCTCCCTCCTAGGATTACAGGCGCTACAAAACCTATAGGGTCAAAAATTCCATTTATGACTGAGAGTACTCCTCTTTTTGTGTAATGTTTCTCATCTGCTGATAGCTGATATGTGAATATGTCTCGAATGACGTCCCAGCTTAAGCCTAAACTACGCTGTAAACAAGATGCGTCAGAATCAAAGTCTATTTCCGTAATATTCTTTGCTAGGTCTTTTTGTGGAAAGCTAGAAAGCACTTTGTTACTATTCGATATGATTTTGTGTAATCGAATATTTCCACCCGTCATTAGTCTATCATGTTTTCTTTTAATAAGACTAGCAATGTCTTTTTCACTGTCACTAGAAAGAAGTCCATCATCAACATAGAAGTGTTCTTTCACATATTTACATACGTTGTCACACTGTTCTTCTCCTTCATGATTACAAACCGCCTTTCGTAAACAATAATTTGCAACTGATGGAGACGGAGAGTTTCCGAACACATGGACTCGCATCCTATACTCTACAAGTGGCATTTCAATGTCATTGTCCTTAAATCAAATAAATCTGAGAAAGTTTCTGTGATTCTCCTGAACTTCAAAGTTAAAAAACATTTGCTCCACATCAGCAATAGCTGCAAACTGACCTATTCTGAACTTTGATAATACACTATTTAGATTGTTTGTTAAGTCTGGTCCTTTAAGCAGTACGTCATTTAGACAAATCCCATGGTACTTAGCCGACGAATCAAATACTACTCTTATTTTAGACAGTTTCTGAGCATGGTAGACTCCAAAAATTGGCAAATATCATACTTCTTCTCCATCCTTGATAGGGGGTGCCAATTCTGCATGGTTGTTCTAAGTATTTTTTCCATGAACTGAAGAAAATCCTCTAACTTTTTCGGGTCCCTCTTTAGACTCCTTTCTAAGTTTTCTGCTCTTTTTCGTGCTTGTTCATAGTTATTACTTAGTGTTGTACCATCTTTGCGAAAAGGCAGAGGTACACTGAAGTTACCATTTGATTCCTTCCTTACTCCATTTTCCATAATGGTTATAAACTCCTTATCTTCACGGGATAATCCCACTTCATTTTCTTCTACAGTCTGTTCGAATATATCACTATATTCAGATTTTTGTTCTAGTTTTGTGTCCTTGACCTTAAAGTTATATTCACACGTTTCAGGGTTATTTCCTTATTTGGTAAAACTGATGTTTTGTTGACAGTTATAACATCAGACGTATGCACTAGACCAGGACATGCTTCTCCAATAATAGTCCATCCTAACCGTAGGCGCTGAGCATATGGTTCATAACCTTTACCAATTATCTGGTCCAAAATGTGATGACAACTTATCATGTCCCTTCCTATAAGAAGTGAAATGTTGGCGTCATGGTCCAATTGAGGGATAAATTCTGCTATTGACTCTAGATGACTATACTGTCTGGCTACAGCAGGTGTAGCTATTTCTTGTTTGGAATTTGGAATGTCATTACACTCTATTAGTGATGTGCACTCGAGTTGAGTATTTCTATCAAATGATTCAAGTATGAATCCTGTGGCACGACGCCCAGACTGTGCAGATTTTCCTGAACACGATGAGAAGGTATACTGTATAGTATCATAGTGTTCGCTAAAAGTATCAAAAAATTCAGAGGTAGCTAAAGACCTGTTACTTTGGTCATCAATTATGGCATATGTTTTAACACGTTGTTCTGGTTTTCCCTTTGGATATAGGTTTATCAGTAATGTTTTTGCACATGACTTTCCATTAAACTGATTTGCGTCGCCACAAATTTCTGTATATAATGATCCTACTTTTGGGATATCCTCGTCTATCTTCTGTCGTTCCCCGCCATTATCTAACAATGGTTCCTGACGTTCGATGTGAAACGCTGTGCAGTGTGATGAGTTTCCACATTTTTCGCATTTAACCTTTGCTGAACAGTCTTTAGCCAGATGCTTGCCTTTTAAACATTTAAAGCAAATGATTTTTTGAAACTTCTCTTCCAACTACAGTACTTTTCTGGCTTGTCGTCAAATTGTGACATTCTTGACAACATAATGTCTTTTTTCATAATGTATTTTGTGAGGTCAATTATTCCAGGTGATGGTATTTCATTTGTATTAGTTTTTTTCAGAATCTAACCTATAGACTGGAGTTTCTGACACAAGCATACTCTGTTGCGGTTGAGATGTTTTGATTTCCTTTGGCAGTGTTGTTGAAGGTACAAATTCTGGCACATAAACATGATAAAGGTTTAATTTTGTTTCCTCAACTGGAACACAAACTTCCGGTCTCTGACTGGCAACATAAGATTTCAGAAGTGCATATCTCATTGTCTGGTAATTTCCCGCTTTTATTGCTTATACTGTCACATTTATCTTCTAGTACCTCTTTAACCACACTTAACTCTGCTTCTGCCTCGGCAACTTCTCGTTTTTGTTTTAAAACTGTTAAATTGGATTCCAAATCCGACCTTTTCTTCTGCACTTCTAATTCCAGTTTATTTTGTTCTCTTTTTAGCGTTTCTTCTTCTTCAATTATCTTAAGTCTGACCTTTGCGGTTTCTGCCTTTGACTTTTTATCTATATAAATGTCTTTGCTAGATCTGTGACTTGTCTTCGTCGAGTGACTTGACTGACTAGATTTGCTTTGGTGACTTGACCGACTTGTTTTACTGTGGTGACTTGACTGACTATTTTTGCTATGATGACTTGACTGACTAGTTTGACTATGGTGACTTGACTGACTAGTTTGACTATGGTGACTTGACTGACTAGTTTTACTATGGTGACTTGACTGACTAGTTTTACTATGGTGACTTGACTGACTAGCTTGACTATGGTGACTTGACTGACCAGTTTTGCCATGGTGACTTGACTGACTAGCTTGACTATGATGACTTGACTGACTAGTTTTACTGTGGTGACTTGACTGACTAGCTTGACTATGGTGACTTGACGGACTTGTTTTACTATCGTGACTGTCCTGAGTCAATTGGTTTAATTCGGCTGTCCTTTCGTCGATAAGTCTTAGTCCGTATCTAACTTTATGTTCTGTAGCTTGATACACAACTTTGAATGCATAAAGTTCATTGATACTGTCTGTAGTTTTTTGCATTAATAAATATTCTCTAAATTCCTTTGATTGTTCATGATATTTCTCTAACCCTTCTAACAAGACCTGTCTCACTTCTTTCAAAACTTCAGCATTTTCAGAATATTGATCTAAGTATTTCAAACTTTCATCTATAATACTAGTTCTGATTTCTGAGAATACTTTATAATATCCAGAGACGTTTTACTCAAAAATATCCTTAGCTTTTGGAATGTACTTCCGTATTCTTCCAGATACCAATGGTTCATCTGATTCTTCCTGTTTGTCCATGTCGCAGACTTTCTACTGTAGTGTTCTGGGGTTCTATAACTATATATGAAAGCCTAATGTTCTATAAATGTTCTTTATTTCCATACAATACATACTTCCCAGGGGAAGGTAGAAAGCTGAAATTAATAAAATGTTCCTATTACAATATGTCTTAGTATAGAGTAAAATCACAAAAATACTGAACTCAGAGGAAAATCAATTTGGAAAGTCCATAATCACATGGCAAAATCAAAAAACAAAACGCATCAAAAACGAATGGACAAGAACTGTCATATTCCTGACTTGGTACAGGCATTTTCAAATGTAGAAAATGGTGGATTAAACCTGGTTCTATAGCGCTAACCCTCTCACTTTAATAACAGTCTCATCAAATTCCGCTACATTTACATGATGCGTTAAATAAACAGTCACAATTAATAAACAGTCACAATTAATAAAATAGTCAATTAATATAATAAACAAAAATACACAAATTAGGTAAGTATCAGGTATAAAGTACACATGCACTAACAGTATATGAAAACACACACCTAAATCAATCAATCAGTCAAAAGCTCACACATCGGAATCCTAGTTTAACACTTGCAAAGTGTCCTATAAAACCTGTGCCTATAAATATGATACATGCTTATATATGCATGCCTAAACCATGACTACAAACTAGCATATAAGCATTCCTAAGGTGTAAATATACATAACCAACAATTCCTAGTGTGTAAGTTTGCCTATCACTACATGTAAGAAAAGATAATGGTTGGTAACCTAGACAGAGAATTTTACTTTTGTGCGTGTAATAAAATAAACGCAACACACCTAAAAAAATATATATATTTCTATGAAGGTAAGTATTAAAAATAATTTTATCTAGGTTTACAAAGTGTGTATTGCCTGGACCAAGTTAGAAATTCAGTTCGTATGAACCAAAAAATAGAACCCTTATTTACGGGTTGAAAACACAAAAATGTATACCTTGCACTATTTGTGCATACTTCTAAATACATAATAAATATATAATCAGGCAGGGAAATAAACTTACTCTGTGGGGGACTTCTATTATTCTAATTTTGTTTTGATTAAACTGAAAACGTGTTCTATGGCTGAATTTTGAGAGCTATTATGGAAAGGGGATGGGAACTACCCTAAAATGCGTTTACTCTAAACCTGTACAAAGAAGGATAACTCTATACCAAAAAAGTGAAACACCACAAAAGGGATGTTTAAATTTATGTTGTAACAACTTGATCGAGTTGGTTTCGTGTTTTGCTGTTGAATTCGACCTTCATTTTGCTCTCTGACTCCCAGACCGGTTGAACATATATATACCTATCAAAGACGGATAATATGGACATTATTGGAATAAAGCAAAATAATTCTCAAATAAAATTATCTGTGAACGAATAAAATAAGATTCTCTCTTTTTTTATTCAATAACTATTCATGTTTAACTTCGTGGTATATGCCATTATTGTTTTGATTTAAAATTTCACAAATCAATTAAAACAAATCAAAAGATGGCTAATAGTAATCATGATTCTGACCTGGTACATGCATTTTCTTATGTAGAAAACGGTGTTTTTGCCCGGCTCAAAAGCCAGCAAAGCATGTCATATAAAACTGAAATTTATATATAACAGCCTATATCAAAAAAGACAAAACAGTTTACCTTATTCTTAAAATCAAAGTTATTTAGAGTTGCAATTCACAGGTGAGGCCATAACAAAAAAACATTTGTAACGGAATTTGATGAGACTGTTATTAAAGTGAGAGGGTTAGCGCTATAGAACCAGGTTTAATCCACCATTTTCTGCATTTGAAAATGCCTGTACCAAGTCAGGAATATGACAGTTCTTGTCCATTCGTTTTTGATGCGTTTTGTTTTTTGATTTTGCCATGTGATTATGGACTTTCCAAATTGATTTTCCTCTGAGTTCAGTATTTTTGTGATTTTACTTTTTTTTGTAACCGCGCCACAGTTTTGAGTCAATCCAACAGCAAAATCCTCTGACCTTTGTTAGTCGTGTAAAATTTAAAAGTTTAGTTTCTTTTATAAATTTCGGAGTTTAGTATGACGTTCATTATCACACATTTTTGTGAAGGTGTCTGCTAAAACACATTTCTTCGCTATATTGAAGACCAATTGGTTGACGTCGGCTCTTTTTTTCGCTCTTTGGTCTGGTTATTGTCTCTTTGACACATTCCCGATTTCTATTCCCAATTGTATGATTTATACTAAATTTCAGTTTTACATTTGTTTGGTTTACGTAAATGGAAAATATTCTGTATTTTTGCCTTTCTCAGAAAGGCAATGTAAAGAATATGGAATCAACACTTTATAAATGTTATGGGTTTCAAGATCATAACCTTCGCTTCCAACATAACAAGTTTTTAGTAAGAAAAACTAGTTTTTTTGCATAAATGCTGCAAATTTGAAAATCTAACCGATTTACAAATTATTCATTTATTTAAAAAAAATATGACCGTCGTCAACGTGCAAACATGAAGCTAAATAACTACAATGTTTAATTAAACGCAAATACAAAAAACACATTTATTACCAAATTGTCTTGTGGAGAGTTGTTACTTTGGCAAATAGTTGTTACTTTGGCAATCATACCAAATCTCCTTTTTTTTTTATATAGAATGAATCAAGCGAAAATGGTAAAATGACAAATTAAGCAATAAATACCATTTTAAATCATCTCTAATATGTATAAATAGTGTACAGACTCAGCTCAGTACTTGTCCTGTTAGTTTAAACATATTTATTTATAGTGGATTGGTAAACAAGTTTTGCAACTTATATTAATCCCTTTCCACTTTGCGGGTGCGAGTGCTGCCTTGTAGCGGCATTAGCCTACTCTTTTTCGAAATCTACAAGGGTGTCTTTAACGTGCAAGAGATATGGCTCTCTCTTAACACGGGTCAGCCATTTATCGTCCCCGACCGACGGACTATCATCGTTTCCTCAAGACCATACTCGCAAATGGTGTCAAGGGAGAGCCGAAAATTGAGTTCCTGAAATTTTTATCCCAAACGGGAATCGAACCAGGAACCTGGTCCTGTTATTGTGCTATGGTAATGTTTGCATTTTTGTCTTTCGATTTTGCTTAATTGCTTTGTCTATATGTCATTTTCTTTATTTTTGTTGACATATTTGCTTTTTTTATAGTGATTTAGATTATAAACAATGTTTACTGCTGTTAAACTGTATTTTTACATTTTTATTTATTTTGTCTGTTTGTTTTATTTACACATCGTTGCAATAAAATGAAATTGTCTACGACTGACATTAAAGTGGGAGGTTATAAATGTTTAATAAACCGTTTTCCTCAAAAGAAAATACCTGTATCAAGTCAACAATATGACAGTTGTTATCTATCTTTTTTGGGGGGCTTTTGATTTTACCATTTGCTTAGGAACTTTCCGTTAAGAATTTTGCCTCAGAGTGCGGTATTTTTATTTTGAATACTACTTACTTTGTGTTTTAACATAAGAAACATGATTCTTAGAAAAAATAGAAAAATACCTTTAATTTGGTATTAGCAGTTGCAAGAATATATGACAAAGAAACGATTTTAATTTGTATGCCCCACCTACGATAGTAGCAGCATTACGTTTTTTGGTCTGGACCTCTGATTTTATAAAATATCAACAGTGTCTACGCTTTGTATTTTTTAACCTTAACATGTTTTGAAATATTTTATTGCAATGGCATGGTATTTATACATCCGGCCATTGTATCATTGTTCTATGATATATTTGTTTTTGTATTTTTGCATTTATTTTCTGCTTTTGTGCTTTGTCTATAAAGAGTCTACATTTTATTATGGTTTTCCTTGTTGGATAATTTTTTTGTTGTTTTTACGTGATTAGGATTTAATTACAATGAACCTCAATTTTCAGTTTGGTTTGCTAACTTATTATTGTCAATATATTGAAGTGTTATGTGTCTTTCAAGCATACGAAAGGTTTAGTCACAGGGGCTTGTTACAATTGCCGGGTTTACTATCCATACGAACCCCTAAAAAAACACAAGGGAGGAAGCTAATTTGCGACAATGCTTCAAATTATTGTTGTAAATTTTTTCTAAGACTTTCACTTACTTTGTGACCTGGATAAATATGTTCCCAATTGAATTATCTCTCCAATGACATATATTTGTTACCTTAAGTAACCTATATAGCTATTGTAATCCTTAAAACAAACTCGACATTGCTGAAATAGAACGAATCGAGGCCCTAAATTTGAAAATGAAAGTACTAAAACGACATCTACCGGAAAATATATTTTCGGCTGTCTCGGGAGTTTACACGAATATGAGAATGAAAGACAGTATATTCCGAAAAATTCCCGCCAATTTTTACATTATTGAAATCAAAAATACCGTAGACTTCCGAAAAGCATAACATTCATGGTAAACATCGGAGAGTGCCGAAAATATATTTTCCGATAGGTGTCGTTTTAGTACTTTCATTTTCAAATTTAGGGCCTCGATTCGTTCTATTTCAGAAATGTCGATATTGTTTTAAGGATTACAATAGTTATATAGGTTACTTTTAAGGTAATAAATATATGTCATTAGAGAAATAATTCAATTGGGAACATATTTATCCAGGTCACAAAGTAAGTGAAAGTCTTAGAAAAAATTTACAACAATAATTTGAAGCATTGTCGCAAATTAGCTTCCTCCCTTGTGTTTTTTTAGGGGTTCGTATGGATAGTAAACCCGGCAATTGTAACAAGCCCCTGTGGTTTAGTGTGCTATAAAACCAGGTTTTTTCCACCTGCTTCTACATTTGGATATGTTCATTGTTGACGGTCTTTTCATTTTGAATTCTGCGTCTGAGTCTGAGTTCGGTATTTTATTTTACTTTTTCATATATTTTACATCTCTATGACTAAACTATAATTACCTTACATTTCTGTAACACGACATCAAAAATATACCACAAGGGAAAACACTGCTTGAACGATGTCGAATTCAAGGTTTTAGAAAAAAAAAAAGTTGTAACGGAAGGATTTTCAAGATTATCAGATTATACTCGTTAATAGAGTTGTAGTCTTGAAAGGTTTTGACAATAACGTTAACCAACATTGTCAGTTCTCTGTGGGTCTTCTAATTGAATACGAGAGACTTTCCAGAAATATAATAGGACTTACACCAATTATGGCAGTGAATGAATATATACTGGAAGTCATTGCCTTGTCACCAATTGTTACACAGAGAGTTGTATTGTAATTGTATGGACAATGTTTCACAAAAAGACATCTATTTGTGAGGTTAAAGTCGTTTATGATGCGACGTAACCGGTTGATACATGTTCTTTGTATTTGTAAGCACTTCATGCCTTTGGAATTGGGGAAGTTTAAAGAAATGCTTGTACAGTAAAGTTTTAAATTGTAGTCATAGTAATGCGATCTCCGAACGCTGTCTCGTAAGTTTTAATGAAGCTATGTGTATACTCTTGTCAATTTTATTGAAGCTGTTTCAGATTATTTAATCAAAGTATCTGTGTGTGTGCTCATTCTTTTTGCATCCACATTTTTGTAGTTCTTAATAACTTTATAGAGGTGAATGTCAACCAGAGAGACTATTAGTGGAATGATCGTACATTAATTATTTCAAATAAGTACGAATACAAATAAAATAGTTTATTGGTTAATATATATATATATTAAGGATTGTAACCAGGGTCAGCTAATAGATATTGGTTTGGCTCGGCAATTACTGCATTTCATTAAAACCAGTGTGATAAAATTATCAATACGATGGCCATCAAAATTTATACATGGCATTTTACAACTTAATTGTACTTCTAAAATTAGTATAAGCAACGTTTACTAGCAATATCTATTGTGTTTGCGTATAGATCAGATGAAAGGAAGGGAGTGTCGTATTTAACCTTATTTTATCTTAATTTGATTCGAGCGTCACGGATGATTCTTTTTTAGACGAAAAGCGTGTCTGGTGAAAATACATAATTTCAATCCTAATATCTATGATGACTTATAAATAACCAGAGAGTACCCGTTTGTTTCAAAAAATCATTTGATAGAACTTTTTCTTCGAATTACTTTTTGTTCCAACATATAAAAAAAGCGTCTACAAACCAGGTGACACAGAAAATTAAACATGTTACCAGTAAGTACAACCATAAATGATAATCAAAAACCAATTATTCAGAGAACAATTGAAGGTCTTTCAATCAAAACAATGTATTTTGATATGAAACTTGTGAAACTAAGTTTAAAATGTCATTTCAATCGTCAAATGATAGCTTCTAGAACGCTGATTCCAATAATATATGGTTTCCATACATTTTTTTTAAATAAGGGAGATAATTTGTTACTTCCGGTTTGAAAAATGTTACTTACGATTATATTTGAACATTTACTTGACACTGATTCCAAAAATATCTGGTTCTATGTACTTTTATATAAATAAAGTACAAAAAATAGCTACTTCCTGTTTACAAAAGGTCAACCGGTTGTTTTTTTCAAGGTTAAGGTGGTACCTAACACTACAGGGAGATAACTCTGTAAAATCAGCAGAACGTTAAACGCCAAATCGGAGGACTTACCTTGTTTGTATTGGATACCACAGCTTCATAAAATTCCGTACAAACAACGGTACATTGCTGGCTCATCTTCATGTTCCACTAAAGAATTGTCTATTAGATTGACTAAAATTCTGTCCGCATTAAAAGAGGGTCTCCAGAAATACTGTGAAACTGTTTACTCGCGTAGTGGTATTAACCATATGTGGATTCTTAAAAATTCTAAAGAACTTCTAGTAGACAATTTCAAATCTCGGTCTCTTTCTGAAATAAGTTCCATCAAAACTTTTGATTTTTCAACCCTGTATACCACCATTCCCTATGTAAAATTGAAAAATCGCCTAAATGAAATTATCCACAATGCCTTTCAACATAAAAATGGTAGCATACGCTATAAATTTATTACTTTGGGATTTCATAAAGCATATTTCGTTAATAGTGACAAACAAAAAGGTAAATCATGCTACACAGAAGAACAAGTAGTCAGTATGTTTCTTATCGACAACATATTTGTTGAGTTTGGAGGTAGACTTTTCCAACAAATTGTCGGCATTCCTATGGGAACAAACTGTGCGCCTCTTCTTGCCGACCTCTTCTTATTTTCATATGAATCGGAGTTCCTCCAGACACTTGTCAAAAACAAGAGGATCAAAGAAGCAAGATTATTTAATTTCACTTTCCGAACTTTTCTGATTGGGTTCCATTAATATATCCCCCAGAAGTCGAGATTAAAGAAACAACAGACACGGCTTCCTCCGCCTCATTTTTAGACTTATATCTCGAATTTGACTTACACAGTCATCTCAGTACCAGAATCTATGACAAACGAGACGATTTTAATTTCGAAATTATAAATTCCCCCCACCTTAGTAGCAATATACCAACTTCATCTGCATATGGGATATATATTTCCCAACTTATTCGATATTCAAGAGCTTGCAGCTCCTACTCAGACTTTGTAAAACGTCATTAGTGTCTGAGTAGAAAGTTGATGAACCAGGGGTATGTCAAAGAACGTCTCGTCCTTTTTCTAAAAAAAGTTCATCGGAAGGTACCAAGACCTTGTTGATAAATATTTCGTATCAACTTCTCAAATAATACACGATGGTCTTGATGTATAGATTCTGCGTACTGATGTTGTATATCATCTTAACAACATGTTTTATTGTTCTTTTATTTGTTTTTGTTCTATTATTAAGATAACTTTTACTGTTGAATGGTTTTATGTAATATCCGTTTGACGTGGCTCGGTACTTATACATCTCGTCAATGTGTTTGTATAGGCTTTCATTTTTTGGTGATTTGTTTTGTATATGCGACTCTTTGTATTTCTTTTGTGTTTATAACGTGACTCTGTACTTTAAAAGATCCCGTCAGTATGATATTTGTCTATAATATGTCATTATGATATATTTCTATTGTGAATTACTATATACGTTGAACCACAAACGTCAAAATCAATCAATGGCGTAGTGGAATTAACAATTTTTGGATTCTCATTAATTCTATGTATAACTTTTGGACTAGTTTGAATCTCGGTCTATTTCTGTAATTTTTTCTTACATACTTTTGATTTTTTAACCCTGTATGTGTACATTGCCTATGTAAATTTTAAAATTGTTTGTATGCACATTGAACGACAAATTTATGTGACGTATATAATTTTTCTGACGTCAGACACTCAAATCAATCCATGTAGTCCATCAGCTAGTTCTCAAAAGCGCTCTAGTTAAGGAGTTTGTGTTACACCCCAGGGTACCGCGATTTGTTTTGATAGATTTCAACTTCAATATCTAATTGATTAAAAACAAGGTGTTAGACTAAAAAAAAAGTGTCCAAAAGAGATTTAAAAACGTCCCTTTCAATGGTCCCCTCATTTAGCAATCACGACTAAGTAATTTTTAATTATTTTTTTTGATATAAAGCGACTAAAAAAAAATAAAGTATAGGTGTAAACAACTAAAACAGATACAAAACTATCATATTTAATGTTACTCTGAAGATTTTTTGTTTTAAAAAAAAGTTTTTTTTACATTACAAACAATCCGATTTTTTGGGTTAAAATTAAGGCATATTTTTTCCTTTCATAAAGAAATTCGTTATATATTTACCCGTTTTAGTTAATTAAACTTTAGAATTAATCATTATACGATGTTTCATTCATTTGCAGTATTTATATATCGTCTAAAATATGTAATATTTGACAAAATAAATGTACGTGCAAATACTCGTTAAATTACGGAAATCATCAAATTACCGTCTTTGATTCAGTATACAACATGTACAATGCATTCACACATAAGCATTATCAATTTGCAACTGAAAACACACATTTAAATGTCGATTTGTGATGTTTTGGTGTGACAAATTATTTTATAAAGTGAATGTGTAACAAAATATTACTGAAAAGGTACAAATAAAGGTGGTTTTTTTTTCGTTCAGAAAAGGTGCACTCTATCGAACTCAATAAAAGTGTGCTTGATTACATTTTGTGTTTTAGCTATGTAGTGATTGACTTAAGATTATTAAGTCATTAAATCGACAAACATCGCTTTGAATGAACGTCAAATAGTCAGTTATGAGAATTGGCCATACTTTTTACGTTTTTAGGTTTGTAAGAGATACACAAAAAATTGGCTTTGTTGTTTTCAGTTTAAATAAAGATTCTGTTAAGCGTTGGTTGTTAAATGTACATGAAATTGTTGTCAAAGGTACCAAAATTATAATTTAGTATGCCAGACGCGCGTTTCTTCTACATTAGACTCATTAGTGACGCTTATATCAAAATATTTGTAAAGCCAAACAAGTACAAAGTTGAAGAGCATTGAGAATCCAAAATTCCAAAAAGTTGTGCCAAATACGGCTACGGTAGTCTATCTCTGGGATAAGAACATCCTTAGTTTTTCGAACAAATCAAAGTTATATAAACAGGAAATTTATATAAATGACCACATTATTGATATTCATGTCAACACAGATTGTTGACTACTGGGCTGGTGATACCCTCGGGAACGTCCACCAGCAGTGGAAAGAGCTTCAATATCCTTAAAATTCGAGATTTGGTAGGAATGGGTAACCCTGAAACATCCGCACAAAAAGAACTTTAAAAAACTCGAATGAAGCGAGACAAAACCGATGTTATGAAATTGTTTCAGAAACTGCAAAGCTGGCCAAATCCATTTGAAACATCTGAGCAGTTATATGGCGTGTTCTTGGGTTCTGTTGCTTCTTCGGAATTAATGTGCAACCTTCTAAACGCGTATGAAGAAAAGGAAATAAAAGACAAGCAGTTAATGGCTGATAAGAACAACAAAACATTGAGAGCAGATGAAAAAAAATGTCGCCTGCTTGTCATAGCCCAGACAAGATAGTTGGTTGCGCAAAAGGCTCTCCAGTTTGAGTTAGGTCCTCTCCCAATGTATCTTGCAAACTTTGATGGTACACATGTAATGAAAATTTAAATCTGTCCTGGATGGTCTTTTAGAAAATGGTCATTCCTTAGGAAAGCATGTGGATATTTGATGACATGGCAGTTATTCAACCCATTACTAGGATATCAAGCACTTTTTTTATTTGGCTATTGTTATTTTAAAAACCATACTTTTATTGATTTTGTCACTGATAAGTATCCCACAATATCCATAAAAAAATTAAAACAGCAGGTCCTTGGGAGGGCAAATCATTACGATAAGTTCTAGACCATCACAATCGTGTTCTTAAGGAATGGAAGAAATGTTTGTTACTTAGGGAAAACAAAGTTGCTCTTGTTGAATTCTTTGGTTCGGAAAATAGTAAATAATTCTACAGATTTACACTTGAATGTATTGATTTATTTGTATCACATGGAAGTAGGTGCCACAAAATAAATGTTGGAAATGAAATGGCGTAGAATGGTTATATCTTATAATCAATCAGGAAGAAGCCGATTACAAAATGTTTCTTAATGCAAAAATATGCAGCTGACAAAAGTTACGACTCCATTATAAAACCTCCTGACATTGATGTGGAAGTATTGGCTTACTATTTTCACAGTTGCATATCAATTCCAACATTGTTAGATTGGTGAGAATGTTTGTAGAAAACTGCAAGGACTTCACGGCATTACAGGTTGTGATTCAGTAAGTGTTGTGTCTGTTAAAGGAAAAAAGGCAAAGTATTCGGCTTTTTGACACGTTATGTGTTTTCGGAAGGTCTATTACATCGTGGTGAAACCTTTGAAGAGGTTCACGAAGAGTTGGCAAAACACTCGAGAGGTTTTCGTGCTCTATATATGGCAACGAAATTAAAAATATCGATGAATAAAGATCAGAACGTTTTGAAATGCAACCAAAAAACGATTTATTGTCATCTACTGCCCCAAACAAAAGATGCAATGTTAAAGCACATTAAATCATCCAACTTTCAGACGAAGATTTCGAAATCTGCTCTTAAACACAACACTGGTCTGTTGCTAAACAACTATAGTTGGATTGTTTAGAACGATTTGATCAGTATCAATTGGCTAGACCAACCACCAGCGTTAGATGCTTTAATAATTCTGAAGTGCTGTTCATTTAAAGCTGGTTGTACCAACAACAGATGTTCATGTGTTCAACAAGGTTTATCCTGAACAGATACCTGTATGTAAATGCTCGAAAGCTTGTAGATATAAGGATTATCAAAACGTTGATATTGTTAACGATGACGACGAATATGATGGATATGATGATAATGATAGTTCGGTAGATGCAGGTGACCAAACTGATGATGATTCTATGGATTGACCTTCTGCGTGACCTTAAAATGTAGTGATTCGGTTGTTAAAAAAAAATAAAAAGATAGAGATCTAGAAACCCTGACAGTTTTGTGTGTTTTAATATGTAAGTTATTTCATGAATATGATGTAAAAATTTGTGACAGAATCGTGCATTTCTAGTTGCCTATACTTGTGTTTGTCGTTGATTCTATGTTTTTTTTTTCTTACCTTCAAATGTTTTTTTCAACAGCCTTTACATTGTAGTTACATTATGCTCTATGTTTCAATATAAAAAATATACCATTTTATCAAGAAAATTAGTACTTTTGTTTCTTTTCATTCAAAATCATGAATTTTGGAAATTAACCTCCCCCCTTTTTCTTGGTCCTCTACGATTTAAAGATTAATTAAAAATAAGCCTGCGTTTTAATAAGATATGATTTGTTCCATTTAATAAAAAGAATAGTACTGACTTATTGGTTATTTTTACATTTTTCTGTAAATATGTGCAAAACAAAATTTTTGATATACCCTTAAATAAGTCCCCTTTTAACCCCTTTTGGACACTTTTTCAAAAGTCTAACACCTCTTAAAATATTCTTCCTATATTACTCTTTAAATTTATACCAAAAAATTGCAGTACCCTAGGGTGTAACACAGAACTGAATTTTTGCCCTACCAGCTGATGGACTAATGTGTTCGCAGATAGTAGATGTTTTTGAGTCCTATTAAATTGTTCCTTTTTAAAGTTTTAGATTCTCATAAATTCTATGTATAACTTTTGGACTAGTTTGAATCTCGGTCTGTTTCTGTAATTTATTCTTACATACTTTTGATTTTTTAACCCTGTATGCGTACATTGCCTATGTAAATTTTAAAATTGTTTGTATGCACATTGAACGACAAATTTATGTCACGTATATAATTTTTCTGACGTCAGACACTCAAATCAATCCACGTGTTCGTAGATAGTAGATGTTTTTGTGTCCTTTTAATTGTTCCTTTTAAAAGTTTTGGATTCTCTTAAATTCTATGTATAACTTTTGGACTAGTTTGAATCTCGGTCTATTTCTGTAATTTATTCTTACATACTTTTGATTTTTTTAACCCTGTATGCGTACATTGCCTATGTAAATTTTAAAATTGTTTTTATGCACATTGAACGACAAATTTATGTGACAAATATAATTTTTCTGACGTCAGACACTCAAATCAATCCATGTGTTCGTAGATAGTAGATGTTTTTGTGTACTGTTAAATTGTTACTTTTATAATTATTATACGATGATGACTGATGTACCAATATTTTTACTATTTTATTAATTGTGACTGTTTATTTAACGCATCATGTAAATGTAGCGGAATTTGATGAGACTGTTATTAAAGTGAGAGGGTTAGCGCTATAGAACCAGGTTTAATCCACCATTTTCTACATTTGAAAATGCCTGTACCAAGTCAGGAATATGACAGTTCTTGTCCATTCGTTTTTGATGCGTTTTGTTTTTTGATTTTGCCATGTGATTATGGACTTTCCAAATTGATTTTCCTCTGAGTTCAGTATTTTTGTGATTCTACTTTTTTTTAATGACATTGTGCTGTTAAGGGAATATAAAACTTCTCAATGATCAAAATAAGTTTTTGTCAAACTGCTACAATGTATATAACCAGTGTAATTTTTCTGACAAAACGGTTGGTTCAAAAAATTTTAAATTTTTATATTTCTGTAAAATTTTATAAAAATTAAACGGGTCAAATTAATTTTAGTGAAAGTGTTGGGTACCACCTTAAATGGTTTGATACCTTTTTGAAAAAGTTTCATGACTTTATCATGTATACATATAAAATAAAAGCAAAGGTCAAAATCTAGAACGTCAAATTAAGCTATGACCTTGAGATCAATTTCAAGATCATGAACCAAGGACCTCAAATCAAAAGACCATAGGTCTTAATTATGTTTGGTTAATGAGTTATATCACCAAACATGTATTTTTAAATACAAGAGGGGAGAAACCTTCCTTTTACGTTCAACGTAGTACTACCCTTGCAATCAAAATTTACATGTAACGACATGTCGCAACTAGCAATTTAGTAAAAATATTTTTTTGATATCTTACACGGTGTTCGGATATAAGTGAAAATAAGCCAAATTCAAATATAATAATATGACCTTGACCTTTGACCTTGACCTAATTTTCATTCTTTTGAGCCAAGGACCTCAAATCAAAAGATCCTAGGTCTCTATCACTTATGGTTTATAAGATAGAAATGCATATCACGTATATCAGATGTATAAGGGGAATTAACTCTCATATGGAGAGTTCATATTGCTTCGGTCGAAATAGGACAAATCATGCGAAGGATATAACGAGCAATATTGTAAAATAAATTTGTCGTAATCTTTTACGGTTGCGAAACAGTTGTGAACACAAGGAAAACAGTGTTTGGGGAGATAATTCCTTCAAAGAAAAGTATTCGGTTACGCAGGGTAAATTTCAATAGGGCATAAACTGTTTGATATCATATACCAAATATCTAAGCGACATATTGCGAAACAAATATTTATCCCGAGAACAAAATTAGGCGGACAAAAAATAATCAGAAGAAAAACAATAGGTCTTTCCACAGAAAAGTGGAAAGACCTAATTAGTGTTTTAATGTCCGTATTTTCATGTTTGGATGATTTAAATGCTGTATGCACAACGTTGAATTATTATATACTATTACCGTTTTACCAGGCTATAATAAGTATGTTAGTGTTTATATATATTGAATATTCACATCTTGGTTACAAACTAAAACCGAGGAAAACACATTGAAAAACAACGGAATAATAGAAACACTGAACTGCAATAAAAACAAGAACGAAAATACATAGACATATATATGCCAGCCTTTGTAGATGACATTTTAAAAAAAAGACTGGTTGAACCTAGGAGTATGGCTAGTCAAAACTCCTGCTTACATAGCAATGATTAACATACCGCTGAATGTCAATATTTCGTGACATGAATACAGTACAAATATATTTGTGTGTGTTTATATAAGGCAATCATACATATTGTGTCCTTCAATGCATAATTAGAACTCTTTGCCTGGTTAACACCCGAAAAAAAGACCAAAACAACTTTTGACGGTCCACAAAATTTCTAGAAGTAAATCATAAAATGTAATCTTTTTGTTATGTGACAATTTTACCAATGGCATTAAGCTTTGTGAGTTTTAAATATCTATCATTATTTCCTAATAAAATGATTTTTCTTTCATCAGATTATGTGAACTTCGCTAATCGGCAGACTTAAAACATTTACAATAAAGTAAGACAAAACCAAACAATGCTAAAGTTGTTATTTAGATCGCGTACTTTGGTCTCTGGTGTATAGTTGTCTCTTTGGCAAACATTCAATGTCGTCTGAATTTTCATATATGATGCGTTAAATCTTTTCGTATCGCTGCCTCCTTTTAATTGATAGAAAATGAAAACCAGCACTAATACCTTAACAAACGTGCACTATTAGGTAAATGGAAATAACAGATTCATGAAGAACAAATTCAAAACAAACAATCATTTCACTGTTAATGAAATATAATTTTGCCGAAAATGCGTCATAAACGCGTAAATACTCTGGCGTTATATGTTTGCAAGATAAAATATTCAACTCAAACACGCCCTTACATAAAAAGGTGCACTCGATTTTATCTTTTCGATACATTTTTTTTAGAGTTTTTTCTTAAATCACATATTGGCAGAGCAGACACGAAAATTTCTGAACTCATAGATTGATATGTTCTCTGCCCGTGGTAATTCTTTTTTTTTTATCGAAGGTTATGCATTTTCTCCATCCAACTTGATATCTAATTGTTCTGCTTAAGGTGGTACCTAACACTACAGGGAGATAACTCTGTAATATCAGCTAAACGTTTTAATTACGTTGTCTTGTGAAGGCAATACAAAGCTTCACAAGGACCAAAATTAGTGTTTGTCAAACTGCTATATAACTAGACTGGTGTAATTTTTCTAATAAAACGCTTGGTTCAAATTTTTTGATTTTTTTATATTTTTGTAAAAGGGTCAAAGTAAATAAGTTGTCAAAATTTTATGAAAATTAAACGAGATAAATTAATTTTAGTGAAAGTGTAAGGTACCACCTTAACTATGTAATAGATGGCCCGAGAACACAGTTATTTCGTAGTGCATTTCTTTTAGACAATAAATTCATATTTAAAAAATCGCACCTGCTTTTACTTAAAAAGATTTTTACAGTGTAGTGTACTACCAGTGAGACACAAATAATATCAAAATTATAGAAACTTCTACCAGCTCTAACTCAAAATATTGACAATTCTGTGTAAAATCCAGTTTGGCAGCTTCAGACGTGATAAAATTCGTCCAATTTTGAACTGGACCAAATCACTACTTAACATAAAGATCCAGCACCCATTTTTTTACATGTAATTACACCACCCCCTTACTAAATATTTCATGCATTTAATATCAAGAAATAAATAGGGAAAGTGTATCTAATAAAACATGCAAGTAATACACTGTTTACACTAGGGACTATATTTGTATAAATTAAAAACTTATGCAAATGATGTTTATAAAATAAATTACTTCGTAATTAAGTAGAAAATTTTCATTTTATTTGTTTCTATTAACTTTTAAAAAAAATTGTGTTAAAATATGAAATAATAGTGACATCAACAGGTCGGGAACACTACCTTAAATTGAAATGCATGAATAAGCATACTGATGTCCTCGTACATGTAATTGTTTATTTACGTGTGACGCAATTTAGTTTTTGACCAATCCACCAAATTAGTAACAATGCATGATGATCAAACGTTGCAAAGAGTAAGAAAATTGTTCTCGATTCAAGAATGACTTTCGTCCCCGAGGGTATCACCAGCCCAGTAGTCAACACAATCAATTATGTGGTAATTTTTATAAATTTCCTGTTTACACAACTTTGATTTTTTCGAAAAACTAAGGATTTTCTTATCCCAGGCATAGATTACCTTAACCGTATTTGGCACAAATTTTTGGAATTTTGGATCCTCAATGCTCTTCAACTTTGTATTTATTTGGATTATAACTATTTCGATATGAGCGTCACTGATGAGTCTTATGTAGACGAAACGCGCGTCTGGCGTACTAAATTATAATTCTGTTACCTTTGATAACTATTTACCTTATCAGCTGGTTGCCTTCACAATCAAACTAACTGCGACTCAATGGGTTTCTGCCATGACTAAAGAAAGTCACAAAAGGAATTCCGTAACCAAACTTACTTGAATTGTTTTACATTGTCTTATTGGGGCCTTTTATAGCTGACTATATGCGGTATGGGCTTTGCTCATTGTTGAAGGCCGTACGGTGACCTATAATTGTTAATGTTTGTGTCATTTTGGTCTTTTGTGGATAGTTGTCTCATTGGCAAACATACCACATCTTCTTTTTTTATATTAATAAATTCAAAACAACAAAAACTTGTTCAGAAAGGTAAACAAATTCAAACTAATGAAAACTCATAAATTAACCTATTCAAACAAAACACTTAACAACAAGCTAAACAAACCAACACCATAGAAAAAACAAAATATATTTAAACAACGTTTTTTATGGTGGTTTCGATGATAAATCGGCTCAAAAACGTGACCAAGAAAAACAACAAATGCAATCAAAACTTTGAAACCATATATACTAAACAATATAGACCGACAAAATAAATAAAATACTAATAAACAAATTTAAACGCATAAAACATACTTTATAAGAACTTTAACTTCCCTAGTCTTACATCAAGAATTTTGCACTATACAAGAAGTTTGCACTATATCTTCCTCAAAATAAACAGATGGAAATCTAGCCAAATCAGAAGGAACACATTATTTAACTTCTTCTTTTTCCTTAATTTCACGTTCAACAGGTTCAATTGTCAAATTAAAAGACTCAAACTCTGTAGCCAAAACATTGCATCATCAAATAAACATTTAATAAACTTATAAAATAAACAACTACCATTTTTTAAGTTGGAACTTGAATGTTCCTAGGAAGCTTGTGGGTTCATGCAGGTTTATGACAAGTTAGAATTTATTCAAACTATAATATTAATTTTATGTAGGTTATTTAACCGAAAGCATCGGACGTATAATGTATTATTTTCGGTCGATGGGAAATTATTTAGATTGGATTGTCTCCCATCATATACAAAAAATGAATTTATAAATTTTTCGTAAATGATGAAATCCGCACATAACAAGAATAATTTAATAAATAATAGGCAAATGTTGACCTGGCCACCAACCAGTAGATTTCTGACCTTTATGCATCTTTACAATTGATGGTAAACTTACTTCTTAGTAATTGTCAGAATTGAATAACTTTTCCTGTGATATAGTAACAGGGAGGTCCATCAACACAACTGATGAACTTAAGCTCCCAAATGTTTGTAAAATATAGCTTATTTCATATACTCCTGATGTAGAAAATCCTGAGCATTAAGGACAATTAAGTGTTATGTTGTAAACAGTGAGTGATGATTTAATGTCCTTTTATGACATAACCTATAGTTGATTTTTTCTGGCTGATTCACTCTGATTAATGTGATTTTTCTGATATGTAAAATTTAAGAATGGAAATGGGGAATGTGTCAAAGAGACAACAACCCGACCATATAAAAAACAACAGCAGAAGGTCACCAACAGGTCTTCAATGTGTTTTTATATCAATCTCTAACGTTTCTTGTTTACATTTAAAAGAATGGTGTACGAGAATGGAAACCATGTAGTTAAAACTTCATACAAGAATCGGACTTTGCCATTTTAGATATTCATGCAAACACCGAATTGTTATACCAATAATAATTCTGAATTGTAGTTAATTCCCTTTGTCTACATTCACCGTCTTATCTTAGGAATACTTATATTTTTTTTATTTTCAGATATATTCAATTGCCATTATAACAAAAGCATTAATTTGTATGGTATGTTTTTGTTAGGTCCAAATGATGAATGAAAAACTCTTCACTTTATACCAAAAAAAACTAATTCTGGCTCAAACACAATAATTATAACTTGATATATAGACAATAACTGTTTAGTGTCTTTAAATATCAGCTGTATTTGTACGAAGCTAGGAAACAAGGTGTATGCGAGCTTTTAGCGAACTACTACACCTGTTTCGAGCCGAGTACAAATACAGCTGATATTTTAAAGACACTTAACAGTTATTGTACTGTCTTTATCCTGCAATTTATTCTGTATATTATTTGTGTTTTGAAAAACACAAAAAAACATGTTTTGCATTTATTTTCGATATGAATCCCCTGAGGCCCGTGTAGTAATACGATACAGTAATCACACTTTCAGCTGAGCGGGTTCGCAAAATAAAATCTCAAATGGTGAACAATAATACATCACTCAAGGTGAATAATTATCTATTTTAACATAACAACTAATTTCAACAGTAAAAACAAATAACAAAACATTGTCCAATTTGAAACAGAAGTGTTTGAGTTGTCCTACTGTTTAGACTTTTTTTTTATAACTTATTTTTTTTATTCATGGATTAACAGGCATTTACATAAATTGTCTATAGTGGCACATAATAAAGCAAGCAAGAAAAATAAGCATAATCAAGCAAAAAAGAGTAAACAAAAATAAATAACTAATAATACGATATGATATAAATATGGATGAAGTATAACATTTTCATCAAAAAATATATAGTGATAATGGAAATTACATTTCAGGCACATCTATATAAAATAGGTCACTATTAAATTAATTAATGATTTTATCCCAGGGGTTCCAGTACATGTTATAATCTTTCACACTCATATTTTTT
Source organism: Mytilus trossulus (assembly GCF_036588685.1). Lineage (NCBI taxonomy): Eukaryota > Metazoa > Mollusca > Bivalvia > Mytilida > Mytilidae > Mytilus > Mytilus trossulus. Next base: position 74,849,312 of record NC_086382.1, on the reverse strand, counting down.
AAGGAAATATGTTTTTCTAAAATCAAATTTTCTTTGATATAGTTTTTAAGTCCCTCTATATGAGGTTTTTCCTCTCGCATCTTTGATCTGTATATAAAATACTTAACTAGTAAAATGACTTTATTTTTTATAAAATTTAGTTTATAGTTAACATAAAGACCAAACATGACTATATCTATATTAAGTGGAATTTCAATATTTGTTGTTTAAAAAATCCAGGCATTCAGATGGTGTCAAATGTCTGCTACAATATGACAGCCCCACAATAAGTGTTCTATGGTTTCTGGTTCTTCCTTGCAAAATGTACATAAATTACACTGTACACGGTTCATCTTTAAAAGTAAAGTATTAGTACCTAAAATACGGTGAATAATTCGGTATTGAAACCAACAGAGCTTGGTATTTTTTGAAATTTTAGTGACACAGTTATGGATTTTTTTTCCAATCCCCTATAACTTTATTTAATATACCCTCCCATTTTCGCTCAGCTGCTATTACAACTGGTATCGCACCTAGATTTAATATATTATACATGTCTTTTGAACCTTTGTTTGATTTGAAAAAAATGTTAATATTAAAAGGTAACAGAGCTTGTTGTTGTTTTTCCCTTTCGGTGTTGATTCCCATAGATTGTAGCCATTGTTTTAATGCTACTTTAATACCATAAAATTGTAAAAATGTGGGTTTATAAGAATATAGCTGTTCAAAATTTTGATAAGACAATATATTTCCTTGCTCATCTAGGAGGTCATTTACAGTCCATACCCCGTGTAGTGCCCAACTTCTATAATAAACATTTACCGTTATCAATTTTAATGTTCTCATTATTCCAGATAGATGAAGATATGACTTCCTCAAAATAGCGAGGATGTCGGAATCTCGACATGTTTTTCCAGGCACAAATAACTTCTTTCCAAAATTTTTTAGTTGTTCCAAAATAAGCCAACTCTGTAAAATTTATATTTTGTGTAGCAGTAAATAATTTGACCCACTTTGAATTTGAATTAAATAATCTTCTAACCCAGGTCAATTTTAGTCCTTGTATAAAATTTCTTAAATTAATCATTTTTAAGCCACCTCTGCAGTATTCTTGACATAAGAGCTCCCGATTTACCTTGTCAGGTTTACCATCCCAAATGAAAGCATAAATTTTACCATTGAGTTGTTGTAGTAAATTTTCATCTAGACTTGGTATGGATAAGAACAGATGATTCAATTTTGATATAATTAAAGATTTTATAATAGTTATTTTACCAAACGGAGTAAGCGACTGTTTTGACCATTTTTGTATAATACTTTCTATTTCTTGAATTCGAGGAGCATAATTTAGATTTAACATTCTATCCAAATCAACACAAAAAGTGATACCCAATAATTTGAAGGTACTTGAACCCCATTTCAATCCCCACTTTACACATATTTTATCTTGACTATGTTTTTTACTTCCTATCCATATAATATTTGTTTTATCTAAGTTAATTTTCAGTCCTGATATCTCAGCATAGAATTGTAAGATACGGAGGGATGCATCTAAAGAAGAAGGAGATCCATCCAAAATAAGTGATGTATCATCAGCATATTGAGACAATACAAACTCTGTATCATCTATCGTAATACCTTTAATATCATTATTATTTCTGACTAAAATGCCAAGTATTTCTGCACATAGCAAGAAAAGGTAAGGAGACAAAGGATCTCCTTGTCTACAACCTCTTTCCACACGAAAAAAATCTGACAGACAACAATTTTGAGTTACTGTTGAAGAAATATTATTATAAAATGTTTTTATCCAGTTCATGATGGATTCTCCAAAATTAAAATATTTAAGTGTCTCAAATAAAAATGACCAGGAGATAGAGTCGAATGCTTTTTCAAAATCAATCAAGAGTAATATACCAGGGATGTCATTTTCCTCTGTGAAATGTAAAATATCGTATATAAGTCTTCAGTTCTCCCCAATAAATCTCCCCGGAATAAAGCCTGTTTGGTCAGAATTAATTAGTTTATTAAGAACCGACTTTATTCTCTCTGCTATACAGCTAGATGCTAATTTATAAGTTGAGTTTAAAAGGGTAATAGGACGCCAATTTTTTAAAAACTGTCTTGTTTTACCTTCCTTTGGGATACATGTAATAACTCCCTGCTTCTGTGTGACAGACATTTCCCCTATTTCATATGCATCATTTATTGACCTGAAGACAAATTTTCCAATATCTATCCAAAAAACTTTAAAAAATTCTGCTGTGAAGTCATCTGAACCAGGGCTTTTATTATTTTTCATCCTTTTTAATGCTTGTGTTAACTCACTAAAAGTAATATTACCTTCTAAAGAATCTTTTTCATTATCTCTTAATTTAGGTGTTTGAAATGGTTATTCCTCTGATAGATTGACATCTTTTATACACTCTTGTCTTCTGTAAAGCTTCTCATAAAATAATTTTGTTTGCGTCAATATTTCATTTTGATTTTCTACTACAGTGTTATCATTAATAATAATTTTTTTAATTGTTTTATTTATAAAATTTTGGGTTTCTAGGTTACAAAAATAATTAGTTGGTCTCTCTCCTTCTTCAATCCACTGGGTTCTTGACCTAACATATTGACCTTTAATCTTGTTTTGTCGCAAAATTCTAAGTTCACATTTTTTAATCTCTATTACATTTATATTGTCCTCAGTGATTGTGTTTTGTTCTAATTTTTGTATTTCTTCTGTAAGTTTTTTTTCCTGTTTTACCCTTTCCCTTTTTATATATGTCGAATAAGAAATAGTCTTACCTCTGATCTCATTGAGAAGTGTTTCAAAAAATAATTGGTTACTGATTGTAAATTGTATATCAAAATTATCAATAATACTGTTTAAAGCATCTCTGTTATAACCTAGCACAGCATATTGCTCAACTGTGCTAATAATTGTTTTTTTTAATTAATTTTACATATTCAGAATCTTGAAGGAGAGAGTTGTTGAATTTCCAGAGGCCTCTGCCTTTTATAAACTCATTTATCTTTAAAGTCAAAATTACTGGTGAATGGTCAGATCTGTAGCTATTGCCAATGTTTATGTCACATATGTCATCTATAAGGCTATCAGAGATCAAAAAGAAATCTAACCGTGATTGTTTAAATGGATTTTTTTTTCTCCATGTAAATCTTTTAAGATCAGGGTATCTTTCTCTAAATGGATCCACAAGAGTCTTATATTTTATAATTTCTAAAATTTTATCCCTAGATTTTGGATTATTTATATGTTTATAGTTATGGTATCTAGGTCAAAATTCTGAACAAGATTAAAGTCCCCACAAATCAGACACAATTGATTATCAAAAAAGTCTATGGTTTCTGTTAGTTTGTCATAGAAGCAAGGCTTATCAGTATTCGGCCCATACACATTTATCAGAGTAAATCTCTTTTCTTCAATATTAATATCCAATCCCAACAAATTGCCATCCTCATCTTTTTTAACTTGGTGTATATTATATTCAAAATTATTCTTAAACAAGATAGCAACTCCTCCTTGATTAGATGCGTAAGAATTGAAAATACATTGACCTTTCCACTGGTTTCTTATCAGGGTCTCATCTTGTTCTACAAAGTGTGTGTCTTGAAAACAATATATATCAAAATCTTTTGAATGCAGATAATTAAAAATATCCCTCCTTTTTTCTCTCATTTGAAGTCCTTGACAATTATGAGACATTATTTTAATATTTTTACCCTCCATTACAATAATAAATCTTCAAAGGATTGAAAGTGGATAGCTGCCAACACAAAGGAGTGAAAGGTTTAGTTGAGATATCAGGACTGTTTATATAATGCTCTATTTGCTTCAAAAATATACCATATATGTGCCAAGTAACAAAATTCCATATTTTATATAAAATATATACATGAAATAAACAAAAACAAGTTAAAGGGAAGCACATTTAAAAGACTAAGATATTTCATATTCTAATGCAGATTTACACTTGTGATCAAGGGGAGATAACTTAAATTTGTTTTAGTATATGTAAGCTTTAATGTATATTGATCTACTTCATTATTTGTAATACATGTCATTATCTTGACACCTTTATCATAAATATATATTCAAATTAATAAACTATATTATACATTTGAATAATGAACAGGATTAGTATGGCAAAAGAGAAGAGATCACACAAGAAGCACATTACCACAAAATGTCAATTGTTTTGTGCTCTCTCATCTGATCTGGTCAAACTTGCCTAAAATTTATATCACCATCAGTACTGCATGGTGTCATCTGCAATTCACATCTCAATGTAAGCTTACACAAGGCAATATAAAGATAGATAAGAGAGATCTAAGAATCACCAACATATAATATCAGCTCACTTAAACTGACAGTGATTTCCTCTAAAAATGCATGCTTGATGTATAGTTTAAATCCAAAGTTTTTGTTTTTGAAATGTAGAGTTAAGTGACAATGATACATGAATAAAGGATATAAACTTCATTGTATTTTACTTGAAACTATCAATGTTCTGACCGTTACACTGTTGAGATGTAAAAAGATTTATATCTTGCGTTAAAAAAATTTGTAATCATGAATTTCAGTAATAATCTTATTGGACTGTTTAAGAAAATTTTGTCTTACATTTCTGTAATTGTGTATGTCCAAGTTTTAACCATAATGCTGCCCATTGACTAAGCTATACCTCAAGCATACATTTACTTAATATAATATGAAACAAGCAATACTAAATCAACAAATTTAGCATATAATATTACATATTGTAGCATATATATATCTATAAGTATCTTTAACAAGCTATGACATGCATTTACTTAACATATGAAAAATCAAAACTAAAACAACAGATTAAGCATTCATATAAATGTAGCATATAACTATATATAACAAGCTAAGGCATGCATTTATGCGGCAAAAAGAGAAAGCAAAACTCAGATGGCAAAGTAAGCAAATTGAACTATTCTGCTAAAAGCTAAATAAAAAGAAGCAACCAAAATGAACACAAAAACTTTTTTTTTTCTTTTCTATACTTACTTCAAATGTTCATATCAAAGCCTGCAAAAAGATATCTAACATTACAGCATCATTGATTTACTAAAATTATAGTACTTTTTTTCAATAAAGATTAAAGTAAGAAAATATACATGATATATGCACTGTAAACACAAAGCTAAATTAATTATTACATTTTGTATTTATAAACTATATTTTTCTGAGTGTATATGTATATGTTACAGACAAATAAACAGTTATTCCCATAACGCCCAATTTTCTGTGTTGTTTTTACGGGTCTCTAAAGTCATATGGGCCCCTTTTGCTCTTATACGTGTTTGCACTTTGTCCCTTTTTCTAATTGTGAATGCGTTATGAGATAACAAGAATCTTTCCTCCTTCATAGAAACTGGCAGATCATCTAGTAGGCGAATCTTTGTTCCCTTCAAATTATAGGCTTTGGACATTACAAGTTGTTTATCCCCAAAATGTACAAAACGGTCAAGAATAGGCTTTGGGCCCTTCCCATGTGTTGGAACTCTATGGTCGTTAGCAAGCGGCATGGAATTGGCTTTTGGAGCTTCTCTAAGCAACTTTTCAGAGAATAGCTTTCGTGTTGTTGCATAGACATTTTCCTCTGGATTGCTGTCATCCATACCATAAATAAGTATATTATATTTTCTGTCATGCTTTTCGAGTAAAATCGCCTTTTCTTTAAGCTCATCAATTTGCTGTTGCAACTCAAATTTTTGTTTGAATAGCTTGTCATTTTCTAATTCTTGAAGCTGTAAGTCCATACCTTGGACACCTCTTTCTAGCTCTGTAAAATCATGTCTAAGAGTTTTTATTTCTTTTTGCGACGTTTCAAACTTAACATTGAGTACTTTAGCATCCGCTTTAACCTCATGTATCATACTGGTAAGGTTACGTTCGACTTTAGTTAACTGTTCCGAAAAAACTGTGACCTTCTTATCCACACCCAAAATGAGGGATTTTAATTCCTCAAATTGTTCTAGTGATGCCATATTCGGTTAGAAGCACCTTTTATGTAAATATTTATAAAATTTATAGATGAAATGTCAATGAATACATATATAGCGTCCAATTCAGATCACACTATATTGAAACGATAGTTTTGTATATACATGTAGTTTACAGTTTGTTTTGATATTGGACCAGTATCACCGTTATTGTTCGTTACACTGATAAAATACTGTGTTTAATACAACACAAACTATGATTCTTATAGTGCTAAAGACACAAGAAATGTTATTTCATCATTCAAGATATATGATATATTGACTCTGTAAGTAGCGTTCACCTTATCATCATAATCATTTAGCCGTGTAGTATCGAGACCTTATATTTGTGTGGCAAAAAAAGAATCTCGAATGGTCAATAATAATACATCGCTCAAGGTGAATAAATATCTATTTTAACATAACAACTAATTTCAACAGTAAAAATTAAAAACAAAACATTGTCCAATTTGAAACAGAAGTGTACGAGTTGTCCTACGCTTCAGACTTGACTTTTACTAAACATGCATGCTGAAATTGACATGGCTGATTTTGTAACACATTCATACACATTCAAGTTTTGAAATCGACAATTGTCATCGTCATTGGAATGCAAGTGGAATACACATTCTGAGGTCACACAGGTTCAAACAATACTCAGTCCGGCAGTGGGCGGAGCTTATAAGCGATATCTGTATAGTATACAGATACGGCATAGCGATATCTGTAGGGCTGTATCTGTATAGTAGGACACCCAATTGCAGAATAAATTTAAATAATCGAAATACTACATTTAGTATTTTTATAGCTACAACCGACATCAAATAACTACTTTGAATTTGACATAAGCAGTCATCTTAGTGCCAAAATCTATGATAAAGAATAGGATTTAAATTTTAAAATATATGTATTTCTCCCAGCTCAGCAGCAACATATCAACCTTGCCTGCGTATGGGACATACATTTTCCCACTCAATCGGTACTCAAGAGCTTGCAGCTGCTACTCAAAGATATAAGATATCAGCAGTGTCTAAGCTTTGGGTATTTTAACCTGCTATTTAATCCATTTTTTTGTAATATTCTATTGTCATGGCTCGATATTTATACATCCGGCCGTTGTGTTATTGTACTTTGGTTAATGTTTGTATTCATTTCATTTCTGCTTTAGTTCTTTGTGTATAGAGTGTCTACATTCCATTTTGGTTTTCCTTTTTGATATAGTTGTTTGTTTTTTAAATGATTAAGATAATACTACAATGTTGACCGCTGTATCCCGATTTTTGACGTTTTTACCTATTGTATGTATGTTTTCCTCACTAATGTTGTCCATATAATAGAAATGTATGCACCGGTCTTACATATGAAAGGTTTTGGTGTGCTATAAAACCAGGTTTAATTCATTTGTTTCTACATTTTGATTTTTCCATTCGTTGACAGACTTTTCATTTTAAAATTTTCTTTTACGTTCGGTATTTTTGTAATTATTTAACTTTTTCAAATATTTCACATCTCTTTGACAAAACTATAATTACCTTACATTTCTATAACACCACATCAAAAATATACCACAATGGAAAACACTGCTTGAACGATGTCAAATTCAAGGTTTTATTATTTTTTTTGTAACGGAATGATTTTCCTTTTATCAGATTATACTTGTTAATAGACATACTTGAAAGGCTTTGACAATAACGTTAACCAACATTGTCAGTTCTCTGTAGGTCTTCTAATTGAAGACGAGAGACTTCAAGTAAGATAATAGGACTTACACCAATTATGGAAGTGAATGAATAGATACTGGAAGTCATTGACTTGTCACCAATTGTTACACAGAGAGTGCTATTGTAATTCTATGGATAATGTTTCACAAATGAACATCTATTTGTGAGGTTTTATTGTTAAAATTATTAATATTAAGACATAAACGGGTGAAATGTATTCTATATTTTTATTGAGCACTTCATGTCTTTGGAATTGACGAAGTTTAAAGAGGATAACAGTCAATTTTCATATAGTAGTCATAATAAAGCTATCTTCTAAAGCTGTCTCGTAAGTTTTAATGAAGTTTCATGTATACACTTGCCAATTTGATTGAAGCTGTTTCATGTTACTTTAATCAAAGTATCTGGGTGTGTACTCTTTTTTTTTTTTGCATCTGTGTTGGTGACTGTCAGACAGGTTGGTCTAAGCAATGACCAATATAATAACTTATATTTTTAGAAGATACATGTTTAGTAAAAAGGTAAGATCACAAAAATACTGACTTCCGAGGAAAAATCAAAACAGGAAAGTCCCTAATCAAATCACTATATCAAAAGCTCAAACACATCAAACGAAGGAATGACTGCTGTCTTATCCCTAAATTGATTTTCTTACATAGAACATAGAATTAAACCTAGTTTTATAGCTAGCAAAACCTCTCACTTGTATGACAGTCTCATCAAATTCCATTATATTGACAACGATGCTTAATAAACAAAACAAACAGACAAAATAGGTCAAAAGGTCAAAAATATGGGTACAGCAGTCAACATAGTGTTATAATCTCAAGCACTATAAAACCAAACAAATATGTAATAAATATGTAACAATTAAGCATATAAAGGCAATTAGCTGATTTTGAAGTCAAACCATCCACGAACTCCAATGTAAAATGATAGCACGTGAGAAATTTCCAACAAAAACTTATGGCTAATTTTTGAAGGCCGTACATTGACCTATAGTTGTTAATGTCTGTGTCATTTTGGTCTTTTCTGGATAGTTGTCTCATTGGCAATCTGTTTATACTAGTAATTAACAAATGTGCATTATGCATTGAGTTAATTTCCGATATTGTAAATCATTAGTTAAAAACTCATGAACTATTTTTTTTCATTTTTGTAATTCTAGATAACTTTATGGAGGTGAATGTCAGCCAGTAAGAACATTAGTCGAACATGAACTATTTCAAATAAGTACGAATACAAATAAAATAGTTTATTGGTTAATATATCTATATTAAGGATCTTAACCAGGTTCATCTGATAAATATTGGTTTAGCTAGGCAATCACTGAATTTTATTGAAACCAATGAGATAAAATTATTAATACAATGGTCATCACATTTTAAACATGGCATTTTACAACTTCATTTTACTCCTAAAATTAGTATAAGCAATATTTATTAACAGTTCCAATATTTATTGTACATGGGTAAAAATAAGTTGAAGGGAAGGGCGCATGAAAAGAATAGCCGATTGTTTAATAAAATCTTAAATGATTTAAAGAAAATGATTCAGATATTCACTCATTTGGGATACCATGAATAGCTTCAAGCTCATCAATTTCATACTTTATTTAACCTTTTATCTTTATTTGATTCGAGCGTCACTGATGAGTCTTTTTTAGACGAAACGCGCGTCTGGCGCAAATACAGAATTTCAATCCTTATATATATGATGACTTAATTTCCGGAGGGTATTCGTTTTATGCAAAGTATCATTTGATAGACCGTCTTCATCGAATTGCTTTCTGTTTCAACATTTAAAAAACTTCTACAAACCACAGAAAATTAAACATGTTACCAGTAAGTACAACCATTAATGATAATAATTGATTTAATGCCCGTATTTTCATCTTTTGTCGATTTAAATACTGCATGCACAACGTTGAAATATATAAACTATACTATATACGTGAATACGAATAAGTAAAGCCAACAGTAATATATCGCTGTTCAATATCAATAAATCGATGCAGCCATAAACTTGGTTTTATGGCTAGTCAAACCTACCGCTTATATAGCAATGATTAAAATACCGCTCAATGTCAACATTTCGTGACATGAATACAGTACAAATCTGTGTTTACTGTTTTTCATAATAAAATTGAGAATGGAAATATTGTGTAATTTAATTCATAAGTTGAAATCAGTGCTATTGTAAAAACCGAAAAAAAGACAAAAACATCAACCAAATTTCTTTAACAAAATCATATAATGTTACCTATCGGGGTTTTTTTGTGACAGTATTAATGATATTTTTTTCTATCTTAGAAATACCACAAGGATTAAGCTTCATACGTTTTAAATATATATCATTTTTTCCTCACAAAATGACTTTCCTTTTATCAGATTATGTTTGCTAATCGACAAACTTGAAAGGGTTTGACAATAACGTAAAACAATGACATGCGCATGAAACTGAGTGAAATGAGATTGACGTGAAATTCACGTTTGCAAAATTTGACTGTGAATCTCAATCAACGAAATTATATAAAGACATTAACTATTGGGACAGATTGGCTACATATACAGGTGCCTCTTGGATGTTGTTTCAGTGAAACATAACGTTAGCAATAAAAACAATAAAAGTATTGTTCTCATCCAATATTAAGAGTGCCATCACTATATTTCCAGTTAAATTCTATATATGCTATTAGAATACTGACTTTACTTTAAACTATTCAATATTGGAGATTGTTAGCAATGCACTCTGGTTCACCTTCAGTTACGTTTTTTTTTTACTTTAGTGTTTATGCATGGCTTGACATAATTTAGACTACTTCTTAAAGACAAAAATCATATTCCATTAACTTATAGATTCATGACAGTGATACATTTACTTCAGTTATGTCTAAACAAAATCATTGTTGTATGCCATTGTCGTGGACTTTGAAATACATGTCTATTGCCTAAAGTGGAACAACTATATGATTAAGCCTATCACTGTTGATTTTATATATTTTGGTTTATACAATTATGTGTTGTAAAATTGTTTTAATAATTTCCAATTTATCATATTAGTGTGCTTGAAAGTCAATCAGTGAAGTTTCATTTTCTCATGGTAGCTGAACTAAGTAAAAAGTAAAATCACAAAAATACTTAACTTAGAGGAAAATCAATTCGGAAAGTCCATAATTACATGGCAAAATCAAATAAGAAAACGAATCAAAAACGCATGGACAAGAACTGTCATATTCCTGACTTGGTACAAGCATTTTCAAATGTAGAAAATGGTGGATTAAGCCTGGTTTTATAGCGCTAACCCTCTCACTTTGATGGCTGTCTCATCAAATTCCGTTATATTTACATTGATGCGTTAACTAAACAGACACAATAAATAAAATAGTCAAAATAAGACAATGCAAAACATACTGTCCTATAATGTATCGGAATTGTGCATTTTTGTGCTGATGTATGTATTTTACTTGGAAATATGTTTATTGTTTAAACTTCATGTCACATTTTGAAAATCATTTAGGTGAATATATAGATATCAGAAGATGTGGTAATAGTGCAAATGATACAACTTTTCTTCCAAGTCACAATTTGTAAGAAGTAAACCATTAGAAATAAATATACTCAGATACAGTCTTTTGCCGACACAAACTACACGTGTCAGTGTACATGCATGAATACCATGCCCTTGTTCGTTAAATCTGACATAGGACATCGAACTGCCTCCCACATACACATTAAACGTCCATGCCTTTATACGCGAAATGATGTGAGTTATTATGATACATTTAGCTTAGAAACCATAACAACCGCCGTATCCATTAGTTTATATATTCTGTCATTGTCACTTTTATACAGCGATGCTGATGATAGTAATAATAAACCTTAACAAATAACATGCTAATGGCCTTGAGATTTTCTATAAAATTCATACAAAATATCTAGTTATATCATAAGAATCTAATATCTCACTTGATTGCTCTGTCAAATTACCAGTGTTTGGTTATTAGGTGATCATTACGGGATTGTTGTTCATTATTTTATATGTCATTAGTGGTTCCCTAGATACAAAGTTCCTGATGTATTTGATTTTTTATGTAGCGATAAATCTCGCGGACTGTGGAATATTGCCATATGTGTATTTAGTTTTATTTAAGGCTATTGTGCGTGTGTCGGAGTTTTATAGTACCATATGTCATTATTTTTATATAATTGAATAGAAAACCTTGTGGTGGTGTTGATATGTACAGACGAACTTGATTAACAGTACCAGAAGGATAAGCATAAAGTATTTTATTCCACATTATGTAAATATTAATCGGTAAATTTAGAGATTTGATTGGTCGAGACCATCTCACGTGAGTTCTTGTTATTCCCCTATGAACATCATGTCTACAGCGAGCGATCTAAAGTGCGGTTTATTGATTGTTTGACCGGCTTTTAAACACAGTAAAACCAAACCATGTTTATATACGTCAATGAGTCAAAGAAAGACGTGGAACAAAACATCCATATCCAATGTGTTTGATAAATATTAGGAAGATGTGTTTACGCTGGAAAAATTGTGTTTCCATAGGGCCATATCCTTTGACGATTTGAGCATTTTTTTTAGGAAAAGAAATCTTCCCACAAATTGATAAATACATGTATTTGTTTTACGTAAGCTTAATATTAGAAGTACAATTATGGCTTGGTTTAACATAAAATAAGACAGAAAGACGTACACGATTAAGCATGCGTGTTTTATTAACTAAGCACAGATGTATCCCCTACATATAAACAATGAACAACTGGTATCATTGTTATAGCTGACTATACAGTATCAGTTTTTGTTGACGGCCGTACGGTGAACTATAAATAGTTGATAACTTCTATGTCATTTGGTCTCTGATGATGATTTGTCTCATTGGAAATTATACAACTAGCTCTTTTTCTTTTTATATCTTGCACTGTATTACTAGTAAATATATCTTAGCTAACAAGTAGAACTGAGATTTGTTGTTGAATGTCAATTTGTCTTGGTTTTTTTGTGTCTTTGGATGCTATCTCAAGCCTCAGCCTATATGCATGCAACTCAATATCAAAGAACTATAAGTTCTAGTATCTTTATCCTGCAATGGGCCATTTCACTACGTAAATATAGATGAGAAGATATGCACTACTATCTTATTTGATTTTTTAATAGGTTGAGTGAAATAAAAAATTATCGGCAACTTTTTCTCAGAAAAGAAAGAACAGAATTACTTCTTTTTGTGTTGCTACACTTAGCTCAACAGTTAGATGCTGCAACGTATTAGCATTTTTCAGATCGGTGAGAAGCCTACTTCCTCCATGATTATACTTCGTCACCACACGTTCTCGGACATAACAGCCCAGAATGGCTGTGCATTTGGTCATCAGCTCAACAGATGAGTGATACCTTGCAATGTGCGATCACTTTTCGATCTGTCATATACTTACTTCCTGTCTACCAAAACTTTGAATTATCAAGATGTTGAATCAACTTAAAGTCAACTTCGCACTTTTCTTGAGATCTACTCAACACAATGACTTGATATTTGAACTACAGCTCAAACAGTGATAAATTTTGTGAACACTCTTCGGTCTGTTAGATAGTTGGTTCCTGTTTAACAATCATTATACTTTGAATTTTTCAATATGTTAAATGAATGTAAAATTTACATCGCTCTTTCTCCCGAAACCTTCTTAGCAGGACACATTTAGTACATGGTAAGCAGATCAATAGTGATGCGATATAATATATTTGTCGTTAGACACCTACCTCCTGTGGACAATCCTTTTATATTAAATATAACTCCCTCCCAGTCATTCACCTGTATGTTCTCTTTTGTTGGAGCCATGTGTTTGCCTAAACTAGTTGTTATATGTGTTTTTTATAACTAAAGGTTGAAGTTTTTTTCCGAGAAAAATAGCATGCCTTCTCAAATTGTTGATGTCTTACGAGCAAACTGATATGAAAGTAAAATAGAAATCACAATGCATCAGTTATACCAATTTATAGTTCTTGGTTATGCTATTTTCACTAAATGTAAAGAAACAGTGTCTAAAAAAATACCTGCAACATGCAACAAATATCACCTGCCAAATGAAACATGCAACTTGCAACATGGAGCAAACTTAAGGCTAAATTATAATTCAAATTTGTGTCGATAGTAAAACATATCAACAAATACATGTATCTATGACAATGCTTATCAAAAACAAAGCTCATCATGAATAATACTACTGTCAATAAACGTTTCCTCAAATATAAGTTTTGAAACATAATCGATGTTTTGACACAAGTTCGTTGTTTCATACCAATAATTTTAGTAAACATTGATTTTATTGACTTGGTCATGTTGTTATTAGATCTAGTTATGTCCGATTAAGTACCAAATAACGTTCTTAGTAATCCATAAGGGGTTTCATATAATATCTGTTAGGAATGAAAAAGACATAAATTCAGGTGAAAATATGGATTTTTTATAAAATGTATGTTAGTATACAAACAGAATCTAGTTTATCACATCTGATACACGACTATCTATCAAATTTTAGACAAAGGTGGATGCAATATTGTAAATTAATGGTCTCATGGTGTTGTTTTCGTTCATTAAATATCATTAATATGTATAGATTGTCTTCTTCAAACAATGTATAGGGATACAACGTATAACGTGACATCGAACAGTGAAGACGATACTTCTTATTTATGATGGAAAGGGTTGTGACCTCGTATAACCTGGTAATGGACGGTTAATTTGTACACACAAAAACGGCAACTACTCTGTGTAAGCTACAACTGTTGTTAGTGTAGCTCTAACTTATTCGTCTATAAGCAACTAACGGAGATCAAGAGACAGTATCACATAACAATTAAAAAGTGAAATATGTCTATTACAAACTATTTTGAGCATAAGATGGTCTCTGATTGCCATCAAAACATATCTCCACTAAATCCTAAATAACGAATATGTTAGCAACTATGTGTCATGATGTGGCTTCAACAATGAGCTAAAACCTCTACCGCATAGCAACTTATAAAATGCAATGAAACGACAGCTGTAAATAAAGGCAACAGTAGTATACCGCTGTTCAAAAGTCATAAATCGATAGAGAGAAAATAAATCCAAGTTACAAACTAAAACCGAGGAAAACTTAACAATAAGAGGGAAACAACGGAACAGAAACTGAAGTGCAACAAAACAAACACCAATATTATGGCTAGACAAATCTCCCGCTTATATTGCAATGTTAAAAATAATATCACTAAAATGATGCCATTACGTGAAAGAAATACAGCATACACAAATGCAAGAACCCTTAACACAGATAAACATTCAAATAAATAATTTAACAGTAAACCTCAGAATAACATATCTTTCTGTAAAAGGTCGTAAAATAGTTCAAACGAGAAAATTAATGACCAAGTTTATGTTTAAAATAAAAACAAATTTGAAAAAAAACACTGAATTGCATTTTAATTTTTATGTACCTGATTGTGTTAAGATATTTGGATGTAGGAATATCGATTCGTTTTAAGTATATAAAGGTTAGCTGTTCAGTGTTCCATTGACAATGCGCGGGAAACGGTTCGATTTGCAACAGGATAACGATTGAATACATTATAGGCTATCTTTTATGCAAGTAATGTACAACGGAAAAGATGATCATCTCTTTTATTTGTCTTTCATCAAATACTTCATTTACTATTCTGATATAACTGTCACAAACTTCAATATTATACACAATAACTGTCAATTAGTACAAATTCTAAATTATCCGATTTAAAATCTATAAATGCGTTGGAGGCTATATGACCTGATAGAATCTCTTGTTTGTTTATTGTGTTACAATATATTACAGATAATAAATCGACATTCCCGCTCCAACGAATTATAGCATGTTTAATTGATTTGCCATCTGAAACATTTCAATACAAATCAAAATTAATAATTTATCATTGTGTTCCAGATAAAATTTTATGTCTTACTCCGTGGTTTGGTTGGAAAATTGATAGGCTTGAAATCTGTTGATCTGATACAAAGACAAGGATATCAAATCTGTTCGTATTTATCCTCGCTCCAGATGTTGTCCAATCTTTATTCCACTTGACGGGTTTTGATACTCACCTTGGTATTGTATCCCCCCTTTTTATAGAGAACTGATATCGTAACCAACCAAGGTGTCTAAACAAAACAGGGAAGATTGCCTTGTAATCAAAGAGTTCTTATCAGAACAAAAGCTGGGAATAAATTCTATCGTGTTTGGAAATTATATTATGTCTATCTCCAGTAGACGTATAATAGTTAATAAAGGTACCAGGATTTAATACGCTAGACACGCGTTTCGATCAGTGACGCGCAGGTCAAAACAGTTTTTAAAAAAAGCCAAACAAATACAAAGTTGAAGAGCTTTGAGGACCAATAATTTGTAATTTTTTTATTTTTTTATTATCATTTTACACAATATACTTTTCGGTATCCAAATAATTGTTTTGTACAATACTTTGTAATGTTTTTCACTGAAAACGAAGCATTGAGGTGTATTTTCCGTAATTTGCCGAGTATCACCGGAATGCCATGCGATAACGTTACGGAAAGGCATATGATAACAATCGAAGCATGTGATAAACTTTTCATATCAGCACTTGAAGCATCGATTCGAAAATATGGAATTTACGTAAATTTAATGCTATTATCATACAGTAAAAAAATTATGTTATTTAGTCTAAGTATATGATAATATTTTTTAAATCAGATTATTACATGGTATTTTTCATATCGCATGTATTATCAGCCCTAGGTTCAATATCAGCCCAAGAGCCGCATGGCTCGAGGGCTGAAATTGACCGAGGGTTGTTAAGGGCATACGATACAGTTTTGATCCTGTATTTACAAGTTCATGAAAATTTGCATGTAGGCTATTTTTTACCTGATTGAATCAAATATGTAATAAAAAATATACCTTCATGTGCTACTTTTTGAGTAAAATGAGGTCGAAATTTTGTATATTTGCTCAAAATTCAGATTTGTGGCCGTAATTTCTTTTTCCAAAGAAAGACATAACTTTTTTGTTATAAAAGATAAACACAAATTGTTTTTTTGTTAAATAATCGGTAATTTCTGTATTTTATAAATATCCTAAAAAATATGCAACTTTTTATTCAGAAATAACTCATATTTATCAAATGTTCATGAATTGAGGAAAACACGTCATTTTTTTACTGCATGTTTATCAAAATTAAAAAAAATCCTCTACTTACAGTTTTATAAAATTTGGGTCACATAATCTCCATGCAAAATGAAACAAAATGCCGTTTTGAAAAATAGGGGGCCATGAACTCGTTTTCAAATTAAATCAGTTTGAATGATTAAAAATCAGTCGAAAAATGCATCTTTTCCCGATATGTCACAGTTTGACGTCGCGAAAATAACAAATAACGTTAGCAACGTCATTACCTTCCCTGTAACTGTATCGTATACCCTTAATACATGCGATATGAAAAATTACATGTTATGATCTTTTTATCATATGCTTCAACAATGTAGAAAAATAACAGATTCATGTATTGATCCTTTTACGTGGTTCCCAAATAGAAGTTCAAAGAGTGAAAAGTTCACGGACGTCGGACCCAAAATTTTATACATTCGATATGAAATCTTTCTATCATATGCCTCAAAAGAGAAAAAAATCGACAAAAAATAAATCAACAATATACATAATGAACATTTATTATTTGGATTTTTTTTTAAAGTAACTTTTTAAATTATGTTCTACTTTGTAATGTGTTTCACTGAAAACGTAGCATTGAGGTATATTTTCCGGAATTTGCCGAGTATCATCGGAAAGCCATGTGATAACGTTACGGAAAGGTATGTGATAACAATCGAAGCATGTGATAAACTTTTCATATCAGCCCACTGAGCACCATTTCGAAAAATATGGAATATACGTTAATTTAATGCTATTATCATACGGTAAAAATCATATGTTATTGATGCTAAGCATATGATTATGTAGGGTTATTGCATAAATATTGGGGAATATACGAGCCTGCGAGTGCAATATATGTTCTACAAGGGACAATATACCCCAATATTCATGCAATAACCCTTTTATTGAAAAGCAATATAAAATTCGAAAGTAAAAATTGGTTTAAACTAAGATTTTGTCGTTGGTGACGTCATGAATTTTGAAGATTTATTGCACTAGTGTAATAATCTGATATTATTGCACGCTAACTTTTGGTTACTTTCTGTGGGAAATATTATATTGCTATGCAATAATACAGTTTATCATATTATTGTATACAATATTACTAAAATTTTACAGTTCAATAATATTTAAAAATATCAAAAGGCTATGAAAGGATTACTAGGTTTATTGACCAGATTCTTAAGAATTTCCATAGCGGGCTGATAAAGGTACCTTTATTGACTGCTTCCGGAATGTTATCACATGCCTTTCCGTTAATTTCCGTGACGTTTATCACATGCAACTTCGTGCATTTCCGGAAATTTGATTGAAAACGACAACAGAACGCGGAAAACGGCAAGTGATAAAACTTTTCCCAAAATAGTTGAGGAGCAAAAATGAATTAAGTTAAACTTGCTTTGAAAGACATAAATGAGGTGACAATATTATTGAAGAACATGAAAAAACAAATAAAATGCTTGTTATCAATAAAACAATTAAAGTAAAGAATTTGTTTTGGTTGTCTGTAAATATTTTCTGAAAGTGCAAAGACAAACAAAAATTAAATTCTAATATTTCTTGTCTGTATATCTTCTGCTGAAGTATATGATAAAAAGATAATTACATGTCATTTTTCATATCAGACCTCCGGCTCTTTGGCTGATATCACAACCTTTGGCCGATAAACGGTTTGATATAAAAAAAAATGCCATGTAATAATCTATACTTATTGGTCTTTATCCATAATGTGGCTGCTTTAAACAAAAGACCGTATACAGTTTATACTTATTTATTCACACAAGTTTACAGCTTGAGATAAAGCAAGAAGAATTTATAAAAAAGAAGATCTGGTATGATTGCCAATGAGACAACTCTCCACAAGGGACCAAAAAGACACAGACATTAACAACTAGACAGCCATCGGATCTAGTTGTAAATAAATTATTGAAATCTATAAACTATTTGGGTATTTGAAATAAAGAAATATTTTATTTTGGAATAAAGAAACATTATATTTGGGAATAAAGAAACATTTATAAAAAGAAATATTCAATTTAAAACGACACGCATTAATGTTCATATAAAGCACTTGTTGAATTATTGTAATAGTTTCCAACGTCAGTTTCTTCCGGTAGAAGCCTTAAAAATCATTTGTCACTATTATACTTTACTCACGATACACGCCATTATAGGCCGTCTGATTCAATTAAGTTACTTTTACACTGACACTGATGGCTAAGTACATCAAATGGGATGGACTGCCCTAGGGATAGGGCATATATATGCTGTGTTAAATTATAATTGCTGAAAGTCACATTGTATAATGAAATACTCTATACTTATGTTTGAAAAATCTGTAGTACTGGCACGCAACCTCTTAATAGTTCTCTGAATAAGTTTTGACTATTCCTTGCATGGAAAACTTAATCTTAATGTTTTTCTCATTCTTGTTTAGACTATATTACGGGAATCATCATGCTATTAAAGACCATAAAACTTTACTGAATGGCAAGAAAAATATAAGGGACAAGTTTTATTTTAACGTTTTTTGTGCAACTTATCGGTAAACGGATTTTGCATTATCATTGCTTATAACTGTTGATAGGAACATTGTGTTAAACTATTAATTTCCATATGTATGCAACAGTAGTGTTGATCTCAACTATAGATATAGGAAGATGTGGTGTGAGTGCCAATGAGACAACTCTCCATCCAAATAACAATTTAAAAAGTAAACCAATATAGGTTAAAGTACGGCCTTCAACACGGAGCCTTGGCTCACACCGAACAACAAGCTATAAAGGGCCCCAAAATTACTAGTGTAAAACCATTCAAACGGGAAAACCGACGGTCTAATCTATATAAACAAAACGAGAAACAAGAAACACGTATATATTACATAAACAAACGACAACTACTGTATGCATGTTTATGCTACTGTGCAAGACAATGCAGTGGTGCACGTATAAAATAGAATCATGCATAGCATTATAGAAACCATTCACTGGTATCTCTTTAGTAAACAATGCTCTGGTCGTTAAGTGGTAATCTATGCATACGGATGCAATGGCGATCTATACAGAAACGTTCTGTGCAATGTGCAATAATAATGACACAACATTTGTACCTATTTAAACTGAACCATAATGGTACACTATTCATTTCAAATTTTGTGGTTAACTTTTAGTTTGGAACCATTGTAGTACCTTATTCATTTGAACCTTCCTTTTGTGGTAAACTATTGTTTTGAAATTTTGTGGTAAACTATTGTTATGAACTTTTGTGGTAAACTAGTGTTATGAACTATAGTGGTACACTAATGTTATGAACTCTTGTGTTAAACTAATGTTATGATTTTTATTGGTAAATCATATTGGTATAATTTTCATTTGAACCATTGAGGTAAACTATTCATTTGAACCTCTGTGGTAAACTATTTATTTGAACCTCTGTGGTAAACTATTCATTTGAACCTCTGTGGTAAACTATTCATTTGAACCTCTGTGGTAAACTATTCATTTGAACCATTGAGGTAAACTATTCATTTGAACCATTGAGGTTAACAATTCATTTGAACCTCTGTGGTAAACTATTCATTTGAACCTCTGTGGTAAACTATTCATTTGAACCTCTGTGGTAAACTATTTATTTGAACCATTGAGGTAAACTATTCATTTGAACCTCTGTCTGTGGTAAACTATTCATTTGAACCATTGTGGTAAACTATTTATTTGAACTTATGTGATAAACTATTCATTTGAACCTCTGTGGTAAACTATTCATTTGAACCATTGAGGTGAACTATTCATTTAAACCATTGAGGTAAACTATTTTTTTGAACCATTGAGGTAAACTATTCATTTGAACCTCTGTGGTAAACTATTCATTTGAACCTCTGTGGTAAACTATTCATTTTAACCTCTGTGGTAAACTATTTATTTGAACCTCTGTGGTAAACTATTTATTTGAACCTCTGTGGTAAACTATTCATTTGAACCATTGAAGTGAACTATTCATTTGAACCATTGTGGTAAACTATTCATTTGAACCATTGAGGTAAACTATTCATTTGAACCTCTGTGGTAAACTATTCATTTGAACCTCTGTGGTAAACTATTCATTTGAACCTCTGTGGTAAACTATTCATTTGAACCATTGTGGTAAACTATTAATTTGAACCATTGAGGTAAACTATTCATTTGAACCATTGAGGTTAACAATTCATTTGAACCTCTGTGGTAAACTATTCATTTGAACCTCTGTGGTAAACTATTTATTTGAACCATTGAGGTAAACTATTTATTTGAACCTCTGTGGTAAACTATTCATTTGAACCATTGAGGTAAACTATTCATTTGAACCTCTGTGGTAAACTATTCATTTGAACCTCTGTGGTAAACTATTTATTTGAACCTCTGTGGTAAACTATTCATTTGAACCTCTGTGGTAAACTATTTATTTGAACCTCTGTGGTAAACTATTCATTTGAACCATTGAGGTGAACTATTCATTTGAACCATTGTGGTAAACTATTCATTTGAACCATTGAGGTAAACTATTCATTTGAACCTCTGTGGTAAACTATTCATTTGAACCTCTGTGGTAAACTATTCATTTGAACCTCTGTGGTAAACTATTCATTTGAACCATTGTGGTAAACTATTAATTTGAACCATTGAGGTAAACTATTCATTTGAACCATTGAGGTTAACAATTCATTTGAACCTCTGTGGTAAACTATTCATTTGAACCTCTGTGGTAAACTATTTATTTGAACCATTGAGGTTAACAATTCATTTGAACCTCTGTGGTAAACTATTCATTTGAACCATTGAGGTAAACTATTTATTTGAACCTCTGTGGTAAACTATTCATTTGAACCATTGAGGTAAACTATTCATTTGAACCTCTGTGGTAAACTATTCATTTGAACCTCTGTGGTAAACTATTTATTTGAACCATTGAGGTAAACTATTTATTTGAACCTCTGTGGTAAACTATTCATTTGAACCATTGAGGTAAACTATTTATTTGAACCTCTGTGGTAAACTATTCATTTGAACCTATGTGGTAAACTATTCATTTGAACCTCTGTGGTAAACTATTCATTTGAACCTCTGTGGTAAACTATTCATTTGAACCTCTGTGGTAAACTATTTATTTGAACCTCTGTGGTAAACTATTCATTTGAACCTCTGTGGTAAACTATTTATTTGAACCTCTGTGGTAATCTATTCATTTGAACCATTGTGGTAAACTATAATTCATTTGAACCATTGAGGTAAACTATTCATTTGAATAATTGTGGTAAACTATTCATTTGAACCATTGAGGTGAACTATTCATTTGAACCATTGAGGTGAACTATTTATTTGAACCTCTGTGGTAAACTATTCATTTGAACCTCTGTGGTAAACTACAATTCATTTGAACCTCTGTGGTAAACTATTCATTTGAACCATTGAGGTAAACTATTCATTTGAACCATTGAGGTAAACTATTCATTTGAACAAATGAGGTAAACTATTCATTTGAACCTCTGTGTTAAACTATTCATTTGAACCTCTGTGGTAAACTATTTATTTGAACCTCTGTGGTAAACTATTCATTTGAACCATTGTGATAAACTATTTATTTGAACCATTGTGGTAAACTATTTATTTGAACCATTGTGGTGAACTATTCATTTGAACCTCTGTGGTAGACTATTCATTTGAATCTCTGTGGTAAACTTTTCATGAAAACAAGTTTGGCAAACTATTTATTTGAACCATTGATCTGAGTCTTACATTTACGTTGTCAACGCTAGCAGTATAGGTATGTGTAGTCAATGTATCTGATGCGACTTCTTTACGATACCTATATTAATTTGGTGAATTAAACATTGTTCTCATCCTAATGTGCATGAATAATTTTCCACTTGAAGTTAATGAAACAACAAGCAGTTATTCGTGAGAAGAACACGTAAAGATAACAACCTGTATTTATCCGTAATGGCTTTATACGGAGAGTAGCAAAAGTGACAAATCGGTGATTTCTGCAAGAGTCGTTTAAACATTTCAAACATATTAATTCATTAACTTACTAAAGGAAGAGCATTTCAGATTACGTAACATTTGCCATATCAACGATCATATTTCCAATATCTGTAGATGTCATCAAGGTTCAATGTTCTTAAAACTAATTCAAAAACGGTAAATTATTATTGTGTTTTACGTGTTTACAAACATATTTGTACAAACATCAAACTTTCAGTAAAATGTCAAACACAGATTGTATTCTTGAGCTCAGAGCAAAACAAATAGCATGTCGTTAAAACGGAAGCATTTTGTTTTAATCGCTTTCTTCCCAGTTAAATAAAATTTCAATTCTAAACCGTTCATGTTTTATTTCTAAAATGTCTAATAAAGAACAACCAAATGAATGTAACGGGTTTCACGCTGAATTAATTATTGGGATGGATATTTAATTATCTTTATCCATGTTAATTTTTGTATTGGTCTCGAATATTTCATAAATAAACGCAAACTTTTGGAACCATCTACCACGTTTCTTTATGAGACGCCAAACTGAGCTTTTTCAAGTCTTTTTCGCGACTTCTTGCGTGTATGAATATTGTGTGTTAATGCTACAATGTATGTCGGGTTAGTTTGTGCGTAGTTTGGTTCTCACACGGGTAGTTAAATGCATGTTTGAATGTCGGGTAAACTACATTTAGATGGATAGTGAAATGTTTGTGTACAATGAATTTTGCGACATTACTGCTACCGGTCATACAATGCAAATTAGAACAAGGCAGTATTTTCAGATAGACGATATAAAACATCAACAACAACACCAACACCAACACACGCATACACAAAAGCACCTATTTATATGTATTCACAAGGTTCTCCGTAATAGAGAAGTGCCGAAACCGTTTATATAAAGATCTCAATTGTTCCAAGTTTTGATATGTTGTGTAAGAATTTGACAAATGAAAAATAAAGGATATGGTATAAAATTCATTAATCAAAATCGTTACGGGTGCATAATAAGAACCAAAAGCAAAACAGATTTACCAACCATCTGATGTAAAAAGTTAATAAACAGACAACCTCTAAGCCAAAAACTCAAGACAATCACTTAACTAAGCTTGTTTATTGACTTATTTTTATATAGTTTATTCTTATGTTGAATTACTACAACGCTGTCTCAGGTTAGGGTAGGGTTGGTGCATTCAAACATGTTGACCCCCGCAACTTTCTATGTGTGCTTATCGCAAGGTATGAACATTTCATTGAGTGGTTGTCACTAATATAAATAATAAACGAAAATCAAATATGAGCTTCTTATAGTGGGCCGTTACACCACTGTCCTAGGTTATGAGGAGGGTATATGCCTTCAAGCTTGTTTAACCCTACCATATTTCTTTATGTAGATATAATGTAGATATTTTTTCGTGCATAATTGACAGTGCATCATAAGCCTCTAAAGGCTGGTTGGTATAAGTATACATGTTAATTGACTGCTAATGTTTAAAATTGTAATATATTGTATTTCATGTATATGTACCAAGTTGTACTTTAAAAATATAAATATGTATCTATCTATCTATCTATAAGAAGATGTGGTATTAGTGCAAATGAGACAACTCTCCATCCAAGTTGTATGTGCCTGCATTTCTCAAGTCTGCAGATTAGTGATTGTCGTTGGTTAGCTATATAAAAAAAGAAGATGTGGGATGGTTGCCAATGAGACAACTATCCACGGAAGACCAAAATGACACAGACATTAACAACTATAGGTCACCGTACGGCCTTCGTGTAGTGTCTGTCGATTTTAGTTTTTCGTAAATTATATGTTTTGAATTACTTCATAAGATTTCCCAATTAATCTGGTTCATATATTTTCATGTCGGGGCCTTTTATAGCCGACTAATTCTATATATATTGAACTTTGGTGGATAGTTGCAGTACTGGCATTCATACCTCATCTCATTATTTTTATATTGTTCCTGACATTGGACAGATACATTATCAAGTGCTGGATGAAAACACTAAGACAACCACCTTCCTTGCATGGTCCTGACTTGGTTTGGGTTTTTGATGCCCCTTAATTAGTTTTCTATCTAGGATTTTGTAATCTTTTCGACATTTTTCGTCTTTTTTTGTCATGGCGTTGTTAGTTTTTCGTCGACTTATGTAAGTTTTCTGTTCCTTCGTATCTTCTGCCTCTTTTTTGTGTTAAATAATATATTTTGTTATAAATATCTTAAATACATGTCTTCTCTCAATCTTTGTGTATAATTTATTGATACTAAGGTATATAAATAATCTAACGGAATTTGTTTCATATCTCCACATATAACCCAAGCTCAGATGGTAAATACTTAAAAATCGAACTAATAAAGACAAAAGCATTTCGAAAATATGATGATGGGAGTTTTTAACGACTTTGACTGGCTATACGTACAGCCCTCACACGGTCGGCCTTATTTGAAATCATAACAAACAAGAATGTGTCTACAGAAAACGGATGCCCCACTCGCATTAAAATCCGAAAGATCAAATAAAAGGCAACATGTGTACTAAGTTTCAGGTTGATTGGACTTGAACTTCATCAAAAACTACCTTGACCAAAAACTTTAACCTGATGCAGGACAGAGGACGGACGAATGGACGAACAGACGAACGGACGCACAGACCAAAAAACACACACATAATGCCCATAAATAGTTTACTCTGCAATTAAGGAACAAAAGTCAAGTGTCTCAATCATTTATACAACTACAAACACAAATCACCCGTATGACCAGAATCAATAAATATCACGTTGTCAAACAAATTTATCTTTCTTTACATTGATTTTCATTTTACACTAGATGTGTAAGACCTTTAAAATTTTTCAGTGAAACGTAAATTGCTGTCTGATATCTTGAATGATTTTATAGGCATAGTTTACTGGTAAATTGTTTGGAAA
The DNA here is from genome assembly GCF_036588685.1 of Mytilus trossulus. NCBI lineage: Eukaryota > Metazoa > Mollusca > Bivalvia > Mytilida > Mytilidae > Mytilus > Mytilus trossulus. Next base: position 74,823,433 of record NC_086382.1, on the reverse strand, counting down.
TATTATAACGATTTTATAAGATGTAGGTTTAAATTATTCAACACTGTCCTAAATGTCATTGGAATCTTTATCTGGTTTACGGTAAATTCTGTTACTATACTTCCTGGTTTGTTGCTAATAGAAACCAGAAAAGTTATTGCAAAAATGTGAGATTATTTAAATACTTAAGAAGAAAATGTTGAGCCATTACTTGACAGTATGATAAAATTCTGCGGAGACAAATTATCTTATTTAGCAAATAGTTTTATGTAACAACTGAATTTACAAACACTTTAATTTTATTAATGAAAAAGTACATTTGACGGTTTCATTTCAATCAATGGTATGTTAACGTTGAACCGACATTAGATAATTGTGTTCCGCTCCATCCTGACTTGACAACTGAATGATTGTTTTTCGTTGTTTTAAGGCTAACATTCGATAAATATAATTTGTGTTCTGGACTAAATCAACGTTACTTTATTGTCTAAAACCAACAAATGGGATTAAAATGTCTCGCATGACATATGATACAGAAAACTAAATGTTGGAGCATTTTTTTCTATTTTCAGGTTTTAATTCGTTTACTGTTCATGAATGATTTTAATTCTGTTAATTGACATTTACACATGAATTGATAAATTACTTAATATACACAATATCGCTCTATATTTGTTCTAGCTTGTAGTAATAGTTATAAACACTGGTTTAACACTAATATCAGAAAAGCAATTCGAATAAGGGATAGATTACGAAAAAAATCAATTAAATCTAAAAAAGAAACGGATATTAATAAATATAAGAAACAGAGGAATAAAGTGAACAATATGAAAAAGGAAGCGAAAGAAAATTTTGAGAAAAACTTGGAAAATATAATACTAGATAACGCTTCAGATTCTAAGACTTATTGGAAAATTATGAAGATGCTGATTAAGCCAAATAGAGGATCTAATAACATACCCCCATTAAAAAATATTCTTAATGATAATCGTTTTGAGGAGTTCGCCGATAGAGACGACGAGAAATGCGACATTCTAAATAAGTATTTTTGTTTCATTTCATCGCTAGCAGATGTTGATGCTCAATTACCCGATTTCGACAAAAAAACTAACAATTTATTGAATGATATAGTGATTAGTACTAGTGAAATTGTTGATATCATAAAAACTATAAATCCCAAAAAAGCGTCCGGCCCGGATGTCATTAGTCATAAGATGCTTAAAATTTGTCCCGACAAAATTGCAATTCCATTATGTATTATATTTAATAAATCCTTGCATCAGTGCAAATATCCTTCCAGCTGGAAAATTGCAAATGTTATAGCCTTATTTAAAAAGGGGGATAGTTCATTACCTTCAAATTATAGACCTATATCACTCATAAGTTGCATAGGCAAAGTCATGGAACGTGTTGTATATAAATATGTTTACAACCACTTACAAAGATTTAAATTAATTTATGAGTATCAATCGGGTTTTCTTCCTAAATGTTCAACGGTTCACCAACTGTTAGAAATATATAATTGCATATTGAACTCACTTGAAAAGAAAGAGATAAGTTGTTTCGTTTTTTGCGATTTCTCTAGAGCCTTTGATAAAGTTTGGCATGATGGTTTATTACATAAAATGAAGGCTTATGGTATAAATGGAAATCTGTTAAAATGGTTTAGAAGCTACTTAAGTGATAGAAAACAAAGGGTGGTTATCAAGCAATCTTCTTCAAAACTTTGCAGTATTTCAGCTGGAGTTCCTCAAGGGTCGGTCCTTGGACCATTACTTTTTATAATATATATAAATGATATTGCAGAAAGACTTATTTCACTGTGCAGACTCTTTGCAGATGACACATCGTTCAGCTGTGCGGATCGTGATGCTTTTCAGATAGAAACTGTGATAAACCATGATCTAGAACAGCTGAACGAATGGTCCAAAAAATGGTTAATGTCTTTTAATCCAGATAAAACAGAAATTATGTTATTTTCTAATGTTGAAACCCCAGAAATGAACTTTATATTCAATGATAAAAATATACCTATTACAAATATGCATAAACATTTAGGGGTTACATTTAGCAATGATGCTAAATGGAATGCTCACGTTGATAATATTATATCAAGCACGTCTAAACATATAAATATGCTAAGGAAGTTGAAATATAAACTGAGCAGGAAAAATTTAGAAAAACTCTATTTAGTTTTTATAAGACCTTTATTTGAGTATGCAAGTGAGGTTTGGGATAATATTGGGGTAGGTTATGTCAATAAACTGGAGCAATTACAGCTCCAAGCTGCTAGGATAGTTACGGGCTTACCTATATTCACAAGCTCAAGGGCTATTTATGAAGAACTTGGATGGGAAACATTAGCTGAAAGAAGAGAGAGAAGAAAAATCCAAATGTTTTATAATATTCAAAATAATAATGTTCCAGAATATTTGTCAAATTTAATTCCCCAAAAAATACAAAGTATGACGGTTTATCCTCTACGCAATGGAAATGACATCATTATTCCATTCTGCAGACTAGCATTAACTAATGATTCTTTTATTCCATCAACCATACGTCTTTGGAATAATCTTGATGATTCAACTCGTAATGTGGAATCAATTAATAAATTTAAAACTGAACTAAAAAACCGTTACCCTCAGAGTTATATTTTTGTTCCGAAGCAATATGAATTTGGAAATCGAAAATTGAATATAATTCTCACCCAACTTCGATGTTTTGCATCATCCTTAAACTATGATCTATATAGGGTCAACATTATTTCTGACCCTTCCTGCCGCTGTGGTGTTAATCGTGAAGATTCCTATCATTTCTTTTTTAAATGTATATTATATTCAAACATACGAAATAAAATGTTTGAAAGTCTTCGCTGGCTTCCAAATGATTGTAAAATTAACATAGAACTACTTACCTCGGGTAGTTGTCTTCTTACTTTAGAGCAAAACCGAAACATTTTCAAAAATGTCTTCGAGTTTATTAAAAGTTCGGAAAGATTTCAAATTGTCTAGGTAGCAAACCATGATCGCACACACATCATCATCTAAGATTTCTTCTCCCTTTTTTTTGTCCTTTTTATTTTTTTTTTAATTGGGTTTTTGTTTTTTTTATTATTATTTTTTGTTTTTTTTGTATTTGTTTTTTTCTGTTTTCAAAATAATTTATTCATTTATATATTTTTATTTTTATTTATTTTTTCTGTATTATTATTGTTTTCTTTTTCTTCAATCTTCAATTTTCCGTCTTTTGATCCATATTTATATATATATTTACTAAATTAGATATACCATTCTTTACATGCATGCTCATACATATATTTTTGTATTATATTGCTATAAATGTTAAATGGAGAAGACTTCATAAGTCTGTTTGACTTGTGTCTTATCCAATTTGTACTTTAACAAATAAAATATGTTTAAACTAATAGTTATGTTGTATTAGATATATCAATCAGCAGAGATATTCGAGTGGTATGTGGTGCATAAAAGTCATTTATATACTTTTATTCCGAAAATTTTGTAAATAAGATGGTTCAGAAAAATTGCCATACCTTCGATCATTTTTATATTATAGTATCTATATATGAATATATTATAAGAAAAAACCATTTGAGGTTTAAATTATATTTCCGTTTAAAGGTTTGAAGATCAAGTGTTAGTAATTGACATACATCATTTGATCTGCACAGCTCGGGTGACCCTCTATTAAAGAATGTGTTTTTCCTTATCGAAATATTATATTTAAAATAAAGGACAGTAAAGATTTGTAGTATACTTGCAATATAATCAACATTTGTATTAACACTGACGTTGTGAGTTGGAATACCGCACATGGCATGTGTGTTCGAGTGCAATCTTAATTTACTAGCATTGTTAGTGTTCCTGTCGAAGGTCTTTGATTCTCGTCAGTCACTCCAGCCACTGACCACCACGATAAAGTCAATTATAGTGCATAAAGAGGCGTTAAACACCAACATTCAATCAATCATCATTATATTTTATTACAGGCAAATAAGGAAACGTTTGTAAAGAAAGGAAGACAATAGTCTGATGTTTGGTCAGGTCTCTTTGACACATTCCCCATTTTCATTCTTAATTTTAGTTGGTCCATTTTATGGTAAATGTGTAAGAATTTTCAATACGCAATTGGTAATTTCATTTATGAGGAAAAAATTAAATGCACAGTAA